>NW_025920252.1:0-239883 GCF_902686445.1 Sciurus carolinensis | reverse complement strand
AGTTCCAGGCCCTGGGAACATTGCAGAGGAAGACAGCCCAACCAGGCAGTAGTTGTAGATTGAGGGGAACCTGTAGGAGGGGAACTGACCAGTGAGACCTCCCCACCAGGTGAGTCTTCCCTGCCGGGGGAGGTTTTCCCATAACGATGGTAAAACCAGAGACACAGGAACAATCAGGCCTTGCCTCAGCCCACAGCCTAGTTCCCTTTGGATGACCATTGGTCAAAAAGTGGAGGGACTTCTGCCCACTATCAGGGAATATACCCCACCTGAGGGTCACCACCCCTAGAGAGGCAACTTCCTTGTGGAGCACTGCATTATCAACTTCCTCCAAGACTTCAGGATACTGATGGATAGAGGGGATACACTAGCAATCTTCAGGGACATTATAAGTCAACAGAGGAAATCTGCAATATCTTAATCCACTGATACCTGAACAATAGAAAACAAGGGAAGAAAATCACCCCCAAAATCTAGATGTTACATCAATAAATCCCAAAGACAGCATGGCAGAAGAAATGACAGAAAGGGATTTCAGAATGTACATAATTAAAATGAACAGAGAAGCAAACGATGAGATGAAAGAGAAATGCAGGCATTGAATGATTAGATGAAAGAGCAAATGCAGCATTGAATGATGGCACCAATCGACAGTTAAAAGAGCAAATACAGGAACAAAATCATTTCAATAAAGAGTTAGATATATTAAAAAAACCATAAATTCTTGAATGAGGAAACAATAACCAAATTAAGAACTCATAGAAAGCATACCATAAGATAGAACACCTGGAAGACAGAATCTCAGATATTGAAGACAAAATATTTAACCTTGAAAACGAAGTTCAACAAACCGAGAAGATGGTAAGAAGTCATGAACAGAATCTCCAAGAACTTTGGGATATCATAATTTGAGAATTATTGGGGTTAAGGAAGGCTTAGAGAAACAAGCCAAAGGAATGAACAATCTATTCAATGAAATCATATCAGAAAAATTCCCAAATGAAGAATGAAATGGAAAATCAAATCAAGTGGCTTATAGGTCTCCAAATACACAAATTACAACAGACCCACCCAAGGCACATTATAATGAAAATACCTAACATACAAAATAAAGACAGAATTTTAAAACTGGAGAGAAAGAACCAAATTACATTCAGGGAAAAACCAATATGAATATCAGCAGATTTTTCAATCCAGACCCTAAAAGCTAGAAGGGCCTAGAACAACATTTTCAATCTCTGAAAGAAAATGGATGCCAACCAAATCATACCCAGCGAAACTTACCTTCAAATATGATGATGAAATAAATCATTCCATGATAAACAAAAGCTAGAAGAATATACAAAGAAAGCCAGCATTACAGAACATTCTCAGCAAAGTATTCCATGTGAAAGAGAGAAAAAACAAAGAAGTAAATCAGCAAAGGAGAAATTATCCTAAGGAACTGTCAAACATTTTTCAATCTCTGAAAGAAAATGGATGCCAACCAAGAATCTTATACCCAGCAAAACTTACCTTCAAATATGATGATGAAATAAATCATTCCATGATAAACAAAAGCTAAAAAATATACAAAAGAAAACCAGCATTGCAGACATTCTCAGCAAACTATTCCATGAGGAAGAGAGAAAAAACAAAGAAGTAAATCACCAAAGGGAGGAATTATACTAAAGGAACTGTTAAATAAAGGGAACCAGTCGTGTCAAAAAAATAAATAAATAATAATAAATTTAAAAAATGAACCAAATGACCGGGAATACAAATCATATCTCAATATTAACCCTGAATGTTAATGGCCTGAATTCATCAATCAAAAGACTTAGACTAGCAGATTGATTAAAAAAGATCCAACAATATGTTGCCTGCAAGAGACTCACCTCATAGAAAGAGATACCCATAGACTAAAGGCGAAAGGATGGGGAAAAACATACCATGCACATGGACTCAGCAAAAAAGCTGGAGTGTCCATCCTCATTTCAGAACATGTGAATTTCAAGCCAAAGTTATAAGAAGGGATAAAGAAGGCATTTCATACTGCTTAAGGGAAGCATAAATCACCAAGGTATAACAATCATAAACATCTATACCCCAAACAGTGGCTCATCCACGTAAGTCAAAAACAACTCCTTCTCAATTTCGGAACAAAATAGACCATAACACAATAAATAGGTGATTTTAACACGCCTCTCTCACCACTGGACAGATCTTCCAAACAAACTGAACAAAGAAAACATAGATCTCAATAACACCATCAATAATTTAGACTTAACAAATATTTATAGAATATACCATCCAACCAAGAGCGAATACACTTTCTTCTCAGCAGCACATCGAACCTTCTATAATAGACCATATATTATGCCAAGAGCTAATGTTAGCAAATACAAGAGAGAGACTACCTTGTATTCTATCAGATCATAATGGATTAAAGCTAGATATAAATGAAAGCGTAAAAAACAGAAACACTCCAATACCTGGAGATTAAACAATATGCTATTATATGAATTGATAACAGAAGATATTAGGGAGGAAATTAAAAAATTCTTAGAGGTCAATGTGAACAAAGAAACAGCACATCAAAATCTCTCGGACACTATGAAAGCAGTACTTAGAGGAAAATTATTTCATGGAGCACTTTCAATAAAAGAAGTAAACTCAACAAATAATGACCTAACACTACAGCTCAAAGTCCTAGAAAAAGATGAACAGACCAACACCAAAAGTAGTAGAAGACAGGAAATAGTTAAACTCAGAGCTGAAATCAATGAAATTGAAACAAAAGAAACAATACAAAAAATTGACAAAGTAAATATTTGGTTCTTTGAAAAAATTAACAAAATTGATAAGCTTTAGCCACTAACAAACAAGAGACGAGAGAAAAGCCAAATCACCAAATTTCAGAATGAACAAAAACTCACAGCAGACACGACTGAAATACAAACAAAAATTAGAAGCTATTTTGAAAATCTATACTCCAACAAAATAGATAATTTTGAAGACATCAACAGGTTTCTAGAGACATATGAATTGCCTAACTGAACGAGAAGGACATACACAATTTAAATAGACCAATTTCAAGGAATGAAATAGAAGAAGTCATCAAAAGTCTACCAACAAATAAAAGTCCAGGACCAGATGGGTTCACAGCCGAGTTCTACAAAACCTTTAAAGAAGAGCTCAATCCAATAATTCACAAGGTATTTCATAAATATAGAGGAGGAAACCTCCTAAACTCATCTATGGAGCCAATATTACCCTGATACCTAAAGCAGACAGAGATCATGAGGAAAGAAAATTTCAGACCAATATCCTTAATGAACATCGACGCAAAAATTCTCAAGAAAATTTTAGCAAATCGCATACAAAACATATTAAAAAGATAGTGAAACAGGATCAAGTGGTTTTCATCCCAGTGATGCAAGGTTGGTTCAACATCAAGAAATCAATAAATATAATTCACCATATCACTAGACTTAAAGTCAAGAATCACATGATTATTTCAATAGATGCAGAAAAAGCATTTGATAAAATACAGAACCCTTCATGCTCAAAACACTAGAAAAAAAAAGGGATGGGGGAAAATTCCTTAACATTGTAAAGGCCATCTGTGCTAAGCCCATGTCTAATATCATTCTAATGGTGAAAAATTGAAAGCATTCCCCCTAAAAAAGGAACAAGCAGGGATGCCCTCTTTCACATCTTCTATTCAATATCGTCCTTGAAACTCTAGCCAGAGCAATTAGACAGACCAAAGAAATTAAATGGATACGAATAGGAAAAGAAGAACTCAAACGACCCCTAAATGATGATGATACGATTATATACTTAGACGAACCAGAATATTCCACCAGAAAACATTTAGATCTCATAAGTGAATTCAGTAAAGTAGAAGGATATAAGATCAATGCACATAAATCTAATGCATTTTTATATATAAGTGATGAATCTTCAAAAAAAGAAATTAGGAAACTACTCCATTCACAATAGCATTGAAAAAATAAAATACTTGGGAATCAATTTCACAAAAAAGGTGAAAGACCTCTACAATGAGAACTACAGAACACTATAACAGAAAACTTTAGAAGATGGAAAGATCCCATGTTCTTGGATAGGAAGAATTAATATTGTCAAAATGGCAATAATACCAAAAGTGCTATACAGATTCAATGCAATTCTAATTAAAATCCCAAGGATGTACCTTAGAGATATAGAGCAAGAAATTATGAAATTCATCTGGAAGAATAAAACACCCAGAATAGCTAAAGCAATCCTTGGCAGAAAGAGAAGCAGGGGCTATCGCAATACCAGATCTTCAACTCTACTACAAACCAATTGTAAAAAAAAGGCATGGTATTGGTACCAAATAGAAAGGTGGATCAATGGTACAGAATAGAGGACATGGACACAAACCCAAATAAATACAATTTTCTCATACTAGAAAAGGGGCCAAAAGTATGCAATGGAGAAAAGCCTCTTCAACAAATGGTGCTGGGAGAATTGGAAATCCATATGCAACGAATGAAACTAAACCCATGTCTCTCACCATGCACAAAACTAAATTCAAATGGATTAAGGACCTCAGAATCAGATCAGAGACCTTGCATCTTATAGGAGAAAAAGTAGGTCCAGAACTTCAACCTGTGGGCTTAGGACCAGACTTCCTCAACAGGACTCCCATAGCACAAGAAATAAAAGCAAGAATCAACAGCTGGGATAGATTCAAACTAAAAAACTTTCCCTCAGCAAAGGAAACTATCATCAATGCAAAGAAAGAGCCTACAGAGTGGGAGAAAACTTTCCAATCATACATCAGATAGAGCACTAATCTCCAGAATCTATACAGAACTCAAAAACTCTACACCAAGAGGCAAATAACCCAATTGACAATTGGGCTATGGAAATGAATAGACACTTCACAGAAGAAGATCTACAAGCAATGAACAAACTATGGAAAAATGTTCAACATCTCTAGTAATAAGAAAATGCAAATCAAAACCACCCTAAGATTCCATCTCACCCCAATTAGAATGGTGATTATCAAGAATACAAGGAACAACAGGTGTTGGCGAGGATGTGGGGAGAAAGGTACACTCATACATTGCTGGTGGGCTGCAAATTAGTGCAGCCACTCTGCAAAGCAGTGTGAGACTCCTTAGAAAACTTGGAATGGAACCACAATTTGACCCAGCTATCCCACTCCTTGGCCTGTACCCAAAGGACTTAAAATCAGCATATTACACAGATACAGCCACATCAATGTTCATAGCTGCTCAGTTCACAATAGCCAGATTGTGGAACCAACCTAGATGTCCTTCAATTGACGAATGGATAAAGAAACTGTGATATATATATATATATATATATATATATATATATATATATATGTATATATATATGTAATTGTATATATATATATATTGTATATAACAATGTATGTATATATATATATATACAATGTAATATATGTAGTAATAATATGAGTAATGTAATATTACTCAACCATAAAGAATGAAAAATTATGGCATTTGCAGGCAAATGGATGAAATTGGAGAGTATCATGCTAAGTGAGATAAGCCAATCTCAAAAACGAAAGGATGAATGATATTGCTAATAAGTGGATGATGACACATAATGGGGGTTGGGAGGTGTTAGTGTTAGGGTTATGGAGGTGGGCAAGAATGGAGGAAGAAAGGACTGTATAGAGGGAAAAGAGGGGTGGGAGCAGTTGGGGGTATGGGAAAAAATAAAATAAAACATAAAAATACTTAAAATGTGAGATATACCTATCCATATTAGCCATTATCACTAAAGTTCCTTCTCAATGGCACTTTTTTGGATTTCAATTATATAGAGTCCTTAAAAAAGAAAAAAAAAAAAAAGAAAATTGAGCACCACGATCAAGTGGGTTCATCCTTGGAATGCAAGGATTGTTTAACTTCTGTAAATCAAAAAACATAATCCATCATGTCAATAGATTTAAGGATAAGAATCATATCGTTATTTCGATTGATGCAGAAAAACCGTTTGACAAAATGCAACACACCTTCATGCTCCAAACACTAGAAAAAATACAGCTAGTAGGAACACACGTAAACATTTAAAGCCTATTTATGCTAAGCCCATGGTCAACATCATTCTTAGTGGAGAAAAACTGAAAGCATTCCCTTTAAAAATGGAAAGAAGACAGGGATGTACTCTTTCACCACTTCTATTCAACATTGTCCTCGAATCTCTAGCCAGATCAATTAGGCAGACTGAAAAATTAAAATAATACGAATAGGAAAAGGAACTTAAGCTGTCACTATTTGTAGGTGACATGATTCTATATTTAGAGGATCCAAAAACCTCCTCCAGAAAAATTCTAGACCTCATCAATGAATGCAGCAAAATAGCAGGCTATAAAATCAACACGCATAAATCTAAAGCATTTTTACATGCAAGCAATGAAACAGCTGAAAGGGAAATGAGGAAAACAACCCCATTTGCAATAGCCTCAAAAAAAATAAAATACTTGGCAATCAATCTAACCAAAGAGGTAGAAGATCTGTACAATAAAAACTACAAAATATTGAAGAAAGAAATTGAGGAAGACCTTAGATAATGGAAAGATCACACATTTTCTTGGATAGGAAGAATAAATATTGTCAAAATGGCCATATACCTAAAGTGCTATACAGATTCAATGCAATTCCAATTAAAATCCAATGACGTACCTTGCAGAAATAGAGAAAGCAGTCATGAATTCATCTGGAAGAATGAGAAACCTAGAATAGCTAAAGCAACCCTTAGCAGGAAGAATAAAACAGGGGGTATCCCAATATCAGAACTTCAACTATACTACAAAAAAATAGTAACAAAACAGCATGGTATTGGCACCAAAATAGATAGGTACATCAGTCATACAGAATAGAGGACAAGGACAAAAACCAAATAAATACAATTTTCTAATACTACACAAAGGTGCCAAAAATATGCAATGAAGAAAAGATAGCCTCTTCAACAAATGGTGCTGGGAAAACTGGAAATCCATATGCAACAGACTGAAACTAAACCCCTATCTCTCACCCTGCACAAAAATCAACTCACAATGGATCAAGGACCTTGAAATCAGACCAGAGACCCTGCATCTTATAGAAGAAACAGTAGGTCCAAACCTTCAACTTGTTGGCTTAGGATCAGACTTCCTTAACAGGACTCCCATAGCACAAGAAATGAAAGCAAGAATCAATAACTGGGATAGATTCAAACTAAATCACTTTCTCTCAGCAAAGGAAGCTATCAGCAATGTGAGCAGAGAGCCTACAGAGTGGGAGAATATCTTTGCCACTCATACTTCAGATAGAGCACTAATTTCCAGAATATATAAAGAACTCAAAAAACTCTACACCAAGAAAACAAATAACCCAATCAACAAATTGGCTAAGGATATGAACAGATGTTTCACAGTAGATCTACAAGCAATCAACAAATACATGAAAAAATGTTCACCATCTTTATTAATAACAGAAATGCAAATCAAAACTGCACTAAGATTACATCTCATCCCAATTAGAATGGCGATTATCAAGAACACAAGCAACAATAGGTGTTGGCAAGGATGTGGGGGAAAAGGGTACACTCACACATTGCTGGTAGGGCTGCAAATTAGTGCAGCCACACTGGAAAGCAGTGTGGAGATTCCTTAGAAAACTTGGAATGGACCTACAATTTGACCTAGCTATCCCACTCCTTGGCCTATACCCAATGGACTTAAAATCAGCATACTACAGAGATACAGCCACGTCAATGTTCATAACTGCTCAATTCACAATAGCCAGACTGTGGAACCAACCTAGATGCCCTTTGATGAATGGATAAAGAAACTGTGGTGTATATATATATATATATATATATATATATGTATATATATATATACAATGGAATATTACTCAGCTATAAAGAATAATAAAATTACGGCATTTACAGGCAAATGGATGAAATTGGAGAATATCATGTTAAGTGAGATAAGCCAATCTCAAATATCCAAAGGTTGAATGATCTCACTGATAAGCGGATGATGACACATAATGGGGGGTGGGAGGGGGGCAAGAATTGAGGAAGGAGGGATTGTATAGAGGGAAAAGAGAGGTGGGAGGAGTGGGGGTGAGGAAAGAATAATTGAATGAATCAAACATCATTACTCTATGTAAATGTATGAATATGCAAAAGGTATGCTGTTACTCCATGTAGAAAAAGAAACAACATGTATCCCATTTGTTTACAGTAAAAATAAATTATAAAAAAAGTGCAAGGCCCTGGGTTCAATCCCTAGCACTGCAAAAAAAAAAAAATTATTGGATATCATGAAAAGGCAAAATTTAAGAATTATTGGCATTGAGGAAGGCTTAGAGAATCAAACCAAAGAAATCAACAATCTATTCAATAAAATACTATCAGAAAATTTTGCAAAACTGAAGAATGAAATGAAAAATCAAGTACAAGAGGTTTACAGGACTCCAAATACACAAAATTAAACAAAATGCACAGAATGGACCCACAGCAATGCACAATGATGCAAATCAGCAAAGGGAGAAACTATCCTAAAGGAATAGTCATGGTTTTAAAGGAGAAACCGAGGCATGTCAAAAAAATAAAATGAGCCAAATTACCAGGAATAAAAATCATATCTCAATAGCAACCCTGAATGTTATTGGCCTGAACTCACCAATCAAAAGACATAGACTGGCAGATTAAATTAAAAAGAAAGATCCAACAATACGTTGCCTGCAAGAGACTCACCTCATAGAAAGAGATACCCATAGACTAAAGGTGAAAGGATGGGGAAAAACATACATTTAAAACATTTAGAGAATATACCATCGAACAAAGAGCGAATACACTTTCTTCTCAGCAGCACATGGATCCTTCTCTAAAATATCATTATTGCCACAAAGCTAATGTTAGCAAATACAAGAAGATAGAGAAACTACATGTATTCTATCAGATCATAATGGATTGAAATTAGAAATAAATAAAAGAGCAAAAAACAGAAACTACTCCAACACCTGGAGATTAAGCAATATGCTATTATATGATGAATGGAAAACAGAAGATATTAGCAAGAAAACTAAAAAATTCTTAGAGGTCAGTGAGAACAAAGAAACATCAAATCAAAATCTCTGGGACACTATGAAAGCAGTACTTAGAGGAAAATGTATTTAGAGCACATTCAATAAAAGAAGTAAAACTCAACAAACAACCTAACACTACAGTTCAAAGCCCTAGAAAAAGAGGAACAGACCAACACCAAAAATGGTAGAAGACAGGAAATAGTTAAACTCAGAGCTGAAATCAACCAAATTGAAACACAGAAACAATACATAAAATTGACAAAATAAATAGTTGGTTCTTCCAAAAAATTAACAAAATTGATAAACCTTTAGCCACAATAACAACGAGAAGACGAGAGAATACCCAAATCACTAAAATTTGGAATGAACAAGGAAATCTCACAGGAGACCCGACTGAAATACAAAACATAATTAGATGCTATTTTGAAAATCTATACTCCAACAAAATAGAAATTTCAAAGATATCAACAGGTTTCTAGAGACTTGAGTTGCCTAAACTGAACAGAGGAGGTCATACACAATTTAAATATACCAAGTTTCAAGTAATGAAATAGAAGAAGTCATCAAAAGCCTTCCAACAAAGAAAAGTCCAGGACCAGATGGGTTCTCAGCCGAGTGTACAAAACCTTTAAGAAGAGCTCATTCCAATACTTCACAAGGTATTTTCCTAAAACAGAAGAGAGAAAACCTCCCAACTCATTCTATGAGCCAATATTAGCCCGACACCTACACCATGACAGAGCACATCGAGGAAAGAAAATTTCAGACCATAGCCTTGGTCTGAAACATTGATGAACATCAATGCAAAAATTCTCAACAAACTTTTAGCAATTGCATACAAAAACATATTAAAAACATAGTGCACCAGGATCAAGTGGGTTTCAATCCCATGGATGCAAGGTTGGTTCAACATCAGGAAATCAATAAATATATTTTCACCATATCAATAGACTTAAAGTCAATAATCACATGAATTATTTCAATAGATGCAGAAAAAGCATTTGATAAAATACAGAACCCCTTCATGCTCAAAACACTAGAAAAAATATGGATAGTGGGAACTTTCCTTAACATTGTAAAGGGCATCTGTGCTAAGCCCATGTCTAATATCTTTCTAAATGGTGAAAAATTGAAAGCACTCCCCCCAAAAACTGGAACAAGGCAGGGATGCCCTCTTTCACCACTTCTATTCAATATTGTCCTTGAAACCTAGCCAGAGCAATTAGACAGAACAAAGAAATTAAATGGATACAATAGGAAAAGAAGAACTCAAACCATCCATATTTGCTGATGATACGATTATATACCTAGAGGAACGAGGAAATTCCACAGAAACTTTTAGATCACATAACTGAATTCATTAAAGTAGTGGGATATAAGATCAATGCACATAAATCTAATGCATTTTTATACATAAGTGATGAATCTTCAGAAAGAGAAATTAGGAAATCTACCCCATTCACAATACCATCGTAAAAAATAAAATACTTGGAAATCAATCTCACAAAAGAGGTGAAAGACCTCTACAATGAGAACTACAGAACACTAAAGGAAGAAATTAGAGAAAAACTTAGAAGATGGAAAGATCTTCCATGTTCTTGGATAGGAAGAATGACTTTTGTCAAAATGGTCATACTAACAAAAGTGCTATACAGATTCAATGCAGTTCCATTAAAATCCCAATGATGTACCTTACCGAACTAGAGCAAACAATTATGAAATTTATCTGGAAGAATAAATAACCCAGAATAGCTAAAGCAATCCTTGGCAGAAAGAGTGAAGCAGGGGCTATCGCAATACCAGATCTTCAACTCTACTACAAAGCATAGTAACAAAAACGGCATGGTATTGGTACCAAAATAGAAAGGTGGATCAATGGTACAGAATAGAGGACATGGAGACAAACTCAAAGAAATACAATTTTCTCATACTAGACAAAGGTTCCAAAAATATGCAATGGAGAAAAGATAGCCTCTTCAACAAATGGTGCTTGGGAGAATTGGAATCCATATGCAACAGAATGAAACTAAACCCATATCTCTCACCATGCACAAAACTAAATTCAAATGGATTAAGGACCTCAGAATCAGATCAGAGACCTTGCATCTTATAGGAGAAAAAGTAGGTCCAGAACTTCAACCTGTGGGCTTAGGACCAGACTTCCTCAACAGGACTCCCATAGCACAAGAAATAAAAGCAAGAATCAACAACTGAGATAGATTCAAACTAAAAAACTTTCCCTCAGCAAAGGAAACTATCAGCAATGTGAAGAAAGAGCCTACAGAGTGGGAGAAAATCTTTGCCTCATACTTCAGATAGAGCACTAATCTCCAGAATCTATAAAGAACACAAAAAACTCTAACACCAAGAATGCAAATAATCCATTGACAAATGGCCTAAGTAAATGAATAGACATTTCACAGAAGATCTACAAGCAATGAACAAACATATGGAAAAATGTTCAACATCTCTAGTAATAAGAGAAATGCAAATCAAAACCACCCTAAGATTCCATCTCACCCCAATGAGAATGGTGATTATCAAGAATACAAGGAACACAGGTGTTGGCGAGGATGGGTGGAGAAAGGTACAACTCATATATTGCTGGTGTGGGCTGCAACTAGTGCAGCCACTCTGGAAAGCAGTGTGGAGACTTCCTTAGAGAACTTGAATGGAACCACCATTGACCCAGCTATCCCACTCCTTGGCCTATACCCAAAGGAGTTAAAATCAGCATAGTACAGAGATACAGCCACTTCAATGTTCATAGCTGCTCAGTTCACAGTAGTCGATTGTGGAACCAACCTAGATGTCCTTCAATTGATGAATGGATAAAGAAACTGAGATATATATATATATATATATATATATATATATATATATATATACACATACATACATACCACAATGAATATTACTCAGCCATAAAAATGAGAAAATATGGCATTTGCAGGCAAATGGATGGAATTGAGAGAATATCATGCTAAGTGAGATAAGCCAATCTAAACAACAAGGATGAATGATATTGCTAATAAGTGGATGATGACACTAATGGGGGGTGGGAGGTATTAGTGTTATGTTTATGGAGGGTGGGCAAAGATGGAGGAAGGAGGACTGTATAGAGGGAACAGAGTCATGGTAGGGGTGGGAGGGAAGAAAAAAATAACAGAATGAATCAAACAACATTACCCCATATAATTTATTATTACACAAATGGTATGCCTTTAAGCCATGTACAAATAGAGAAACAACATGTATCACATTTGGTTTACATTTAAAAAAATAAGGAATAAATGAGATATTCCAAGAAATGGTATTGGATCTCAAGAATTGCTACTGTTGCATTATAATTTTTTTGGTATTTGATTCTAACATTAGATTTAAAAAATGTGCACACATTTTAATAAAATATTAAAAACAACTAAAATAAATTAACTTCAAAGCATGTAGACCAATCAATAATATAGCAATGAATGTTAAATTCCTTTCTTCTTAGGTTTGTGGTTAAGGTGCCCTGTATTTGGAATGATACTACCTATGATGAATCCATGCTCTGCCACTTAGCTGTGTGACTGTATTCATGTTTTGTTAAAGAAATTATTTTAGTGGAGTATTGAAAGGTAACAAAAGATTTGAAGAAGAAAGAGAGAGAAAGAGATTGATTAATTAAAATGTAGAAACTATTCACACAAAGTATTATTGCTAAGAATTATGTGCTTTGCCTTTTTGGTGGTGATGTATACTGTTATTTATCCTTGTCCATATACAAAGATTTTGTGTCTCGTTTCATTGAAGGCTGTCGCCCAGTTGTTTCTTTAGAGTTCTTTAAGACCTAGTCATAAGTTGCTTGTGACTGGATGACTTTGCTCTTTGCTTGTTTTATTTTTCCTGTAATGCACATATTAACTTTTAAAAAATAAAAGCTATTAGAAAAAAGGTTCTCTTGAAAAAAAAAGTAAATGCAAATCAAACTGCACTAAGATTCCATCTCACCCCAATTAGAATGGCGATTATCAGAACACAAACAACAGTAGGTGTTGGCGAGGATGTGGGGGAAAAAGATACACTCATACATTGTTGGTGGGGTTGCAAATTAGTGCAGTCACTCTGGAAATCCGTGTGGAGATTCCTCAGAAAGCTTGGAATGGGACCACCATTTGACCCAGCTATCCCACTCCTTGGCCTATACCCAAAGAACTTAAAATCAGCATACTACAGAGATACAGCCACATCAATGTTCATTGCTGCTAAATTCACCATCGCCAGATTGTGGAACTAACCTAGATGCCCTTCAGTTGATGAATGGATAAAGAAACTATGGCATATATATACAATGGCATATTACTCCGCAATGAAGAATGATAAAATTATGGCATTTGCAGCGAAAGGAAGAAATTGGAGAAGATCATATCATGCTAAGTGAGATAAGCCAATCTCAAAAAAACTAAAGGACGAAAGATCTCGCTGATAAGCGGATGAGGTCATATAATGGGGGGTGGGAGAGGTTAGCATTAGGGTTAGGGTTAGGTTTAGGTTTAGGGGTAAGGAGGTGGTAAGAATGGAGGAAAGAAGGACTGTATAGAGGGAAAAGAGGAGTGGGAGGGGTGGAGGGAGAAGATAAAAATAATGAATCAAACATCATTGCCCTATGTAAATTTATGATTACACAAATGGTATGCCTTGACTCTATGTACAAATAGAGAAACAACATGTATCCCATTTGTATTCAATAAAAAAATAAAATAAAAAAATTAAAAAAATTAAAAAAAATTTATTAGGGATATATCTCAGTAGTAAAGTATTCCAAGGATCAACTTCCAGCAATGCACACAAACAAAAAAATGAAAGAAAGAAAGAAAAGAAAAGAAAACAAATATGTAAATTCATTCATATAATATTGAAGCTATAGATTCATCATTATCTACCCATCAGGGTAGATTGCCTGATGTTGATTTGTTAATATCAATACTTCAATGTAGATATGTCTAATATTGATGGGGTAAATTTGTCAATATCTTCTCACCTGCATACTTATGTTGACATCAACCCATTAGTGTAGATTCATCAATTATGACTTCTTGGGTTATAATCCTTGCTATCTACTTGCAAGTGTAGATTTGATGATATTGATATGTTGAGGTAGATTTGTCAATATGTACTTGATAGGGTATATTAGTGATATCAACTTGTAAAGGTTCATCAATTTTAATATTTTGATATCAATTTATCAATATAAGTTTGTCAATTCCAATTCAACTGTATACATTTGTCAATATTAAGTGGCCATGGTAGATTCTTCAATATTCACAAGTTCATGAAAATTTGTCAATATCAAGCAGTCATTGTGATTTCTCTGCTATTGACTAAACTGGGTATAATCATTGATTGTTGACTCATCTATGTAGATTCATAATAATCAACTAGTCAGTGTAGATTATCAGTATTGATTTGTGGAAATCAAATCATTGATATAGATTCATTGATATCAACTGGTGCAGTAGATTCATTGATATGGACCCATCCAAGTAGTTTCATTTATATTGACCCCCTGGAGTAGATTCATCAGTATCAACTTTTGAAAACTATTTGAAAATGTGGATTCATTGATATTGACTGATCTGGGTACATTAGTTAATATCAACCTGTCTGGTATTCATTGATATCAGTTCATCTGTGTAGATTTGTCAGCATTGACACATCAGGTTTGATTGTTGATATCAGTTTGTCAATATAAATTCTGCATATTAGATTGGTTGATATCAACTCAACAGAGTAGATTCATCATATCAATTTGCTGGTATAGATTCATCAATATTGCCATGTTGGTAGATTCATCAATATCAAGCAATCTGTGTCAATTCACTGATATTGACCCATCAGGGTTGATTTGTTGATATTGACCCATTGGGGTAGATTCACCAATATTGACTCGATGAGATAGAGTTATTGACATTGATCCATAGGTGTTTACTCATTAATATGGACCAGTCATGGTAAATTTGTCAATTCGACTCTTGTGTACATTTGTTGATATTGGCTCATCAGTGTAGATTCATCCATAATAAACTATCAGGTAGATTTGACAGTATCAACTTGATTGGGTAAATTCATCAATATGAATTTGTCATTGTAGGTATATCAATTTTGATATGTCAATATTGACTCATTGATGAAGATTCATCAACATCAACTCATCAGTGAAGATTTGTTGATATTGACACACAGGGGTAGACTCATAGATATCGACTCAATGGTGTAGACTCATCAATATTAATTTAAAGGTGTAGATTCATCAATATTGACCCATCAGTGTAGATTAATTGATATTGACTCAAAGTTGTAGATTAAATGATGCTGACCTGTAGGGGCAGATTCATCAGTATTGACTGGTTGGGGTACATTTGTCAATATCCACACATTGGGTAGATTTGTCAATATCCACTCTTCAGTGTAGATTCATCAATACTTCCTTGTCAGGGAACATTGTTTAATATTGATTTGTCCATATTAATTCTTGATATAAATTTGTCAAAATTGGCTCTTTGGGGTAGATTTGTCATTATCAACCCATTTGGGTAGATTTGTCAATATCAACTTGACTGGTTAGATTTGTTGAAATTGACTTGATAGTGTAGATTCATCAATATTGATTTGTGAGAGATCCAAGATGGTGGACTAGAGGAGGTTGCAATCCTTGTTGCTCCATAACTCAGGATTCAAGAAGAGAAAAATCTGTTTCTCTGTGAGGCAGTCTCTGCTGTTCATTGATTCCCTGCTGTTTACCACATTGTCCACTGTAATCACCTGCATCTGTCAGCATATTGCCTAACTTTTGAGTGCAGATTGCCCACTGACTGCTGGTCTATCATCCACCATTTGCCTGTTTGCCTGGCTCTTGCCTGCCTTTCACCCACCCATTACCCACCTCCTGATGTCCACCTGCCAATCATCCAGTGTTAGCCTATGGTCTGCCTATAGACCACCAGTGGAGTTCCTGCTACCACTGTTGCCATGAAGTCCATGTCACAGGTTTGATACATGTGGTCTGCCACCATTTGGGGACAGAAATAGGTCTACAGAACCCCCAGCCAGAGCTGAACACCATGCCTCCGGGACCTGACTAACTGTACCCACTGAAACTTGGCACCTGCACACTGCACTGCAGCTCTCCATTTATCAACACATTTGGAAGCCAGTGCAGCCATCTTGGATTATTCTGGAAGTGAAAGCACCATCTTTAGGTGGGTATTACTACCCTGAGGACAGCTGCTGGAGACTGGAAGCTCATTGTCAGGTACCTCTCTTTCATCAGGCTATTGAAGACTGAGAGGTGTGAATAGTATATGATTATTGTAGTGTAGATTTCTTGGCTCTCTTTAACATTTAAAAAGTTTTTATTTCTTATTTTTTCTCACTCTATTTCCTTTTGTTTATCTGTTTCCTCAGAATCTCTTTCTTCCTTTTCTCAATCTAACATCCAACTTCTTTTAATTCCACTTTCACTACTTCCTATGGTCTAGTACTTCTATATACTCTAATTTATTCCCATTAACAGTTACATCCTACAACCTTTCCCCATCCTCTTTATCTACCATTAGCAATTGCAGATCTCACTGCAAATCTATCTAGATAGTGTAGATAATAATCAAACTCATCCTCTGTTTATTATAACACTGTTAATGTCTTCATAGGGGGGTATTTGGTATAGTGTTATATATTATCGGTACTGGGTGCTGCTAATACTGATTTCCCCCTAAAAGAAGAGGTTTCGAAAACTACATGGTCACTATAAGTCTATAGAGGGAAAAGTGCTATACCCCAGATCTGCACTGCTAGAGAAAAAGATACATGACCAACATGAAAAAACAAGGGAAGAAAGCATTCCAAACAAACAAGATTCTATATTAATAGAATACAATGACAGAATAGTAGAAGAAATGTCAGAGGAGGAGTTCAGACATACTTAATTAAAATGATTTGAGAAGCAAAGAATGAGATAAGAAAGCAAATGTGGGCAATGAACGATCACTCCAAAAAACAGATGAAACAGCAACTGCAGGAGGTAAAAGATCATTTCAACAAAGAGATAGAGATTTTCAAACAAACCAAACAGAAATTCTTGAAATGAAGAAAACAATAAACCAAATAAAAACCTCAATGGAAAGCATCAACAACAGTCAAGATCACTTGAAGACAGAACCTCAGACAAAAAGTAATTTGAAAATGTTGACCAAACAGAAAAGATGGTAAGAAACTGTGAATGGAACATCCAAGACTATGGAATACTTTAAAAGCCCAAATTTAAGAATTATTGGGAGTGAGGAAGGCACAGAGATACAAACCAAAGAAATGAACAAACTATTCAATGAAATATATCTGAAAATTTTCAAAACCTGAAGAATGAAATGGAAAATCAACTATAAGAGGCTTACAAAATTACAACAGATCCACACCAAGGAACATTATAATGAAAATGCCTAACATTCAAAATAAAGAGAGAATTTTAAAGACTTTGAAAGTAAAGCATCACATTACATGTAGGGGGAAACCAACATGGATATCAGCAGATTTCTCAGCCCAGACCTAAAAGCTAAAAGGAATGCGACAATGGATTTCAAGCTCTTAAAGACCATGACTGCCAAACAAGAATCTTATACCCAGCAAAACTTTCAGATTTGAAGACAAAAAAAAATCCTTCCATGATAAACAAAAGTTAAAAGTATTTACAAATAGAAAGTCTGCATTACAGAACATTCTCAGCAAGATATTCCATGAGAAGGAAAATGAAAAACAACAATGTAGGTCAGCAAAGGGAAGAACTACTCTAAAGAAAAGTAATCAAGGGAGAAACCCAAGTCAAGTTAAAAACCAAAAATAAGCCAAAATGACTGGGAATACAAATCAATCTCAATAATAACCCTGAGTGTTAATGACCTAAACTCATCTATCAAATTTTTCTGTCTCAAATGGACATGATTTTGTCAATCAGCATGTTAGGTTAGGAAGAATAGGCCTTTGTGATATGAACTATAAATATCTCCCTTAGTTGTCTTTTTCAAAAGATTTTTATAATGCTTATTTCCATACGTATTGATTTTTATGTAATGCAGTGTAGTAATGAAATGATTTATGACTTGGGGATTTTGACTCATGCAATAGACGGTGCTTGCTAACTACAGATATGTATAGAAAAAAATTTAAATTTTCTTATCATTTAATGGTGTGTTATTTTAAAAATTATCTTGCATATCTGGAAGTTATCATGGTAAATAAAGTGAAGCAGGGATATTACTTTATTTATCCCTATATACATTATTGAATACTACTTTTTTCGCAGTGATTCTAGATAATGATTAGAAACAGAGGGTATCTTGGACCTCTGTGTTCTTATCAGAGGTTCCTACTTTGAATCAGGATCCTCCTCAGCCAGGGTCAAATGCAATTTGGGAATCAGAATGTGAAGTCCTTGATGCCAACTCATGAATATTGTCAAGTCTCAACACATCTGGCAGGAATCCAGAGAGGATCTGTAGGAGTAAGAAGCAACATATCCCCTCCCCCAATTAATCAACGGTGCAGGGTCCCACCATAGTGAATTTCTATGTGTATCTGAGTGTACTACTTCAGGGCATTCTGTTTTGCTAATAGACAAGTTTGATACTTTTAAATTATTTAAACTTTAAAAAAATGCCTTAATGTGTTTTAGTGCTGGTACCATTTCTATATTTATTTTTTTCACTAAATTTATCATCAGGTGATATAACCTAAAACTGTGAAACTTTCATTGAGATTTTGTTAAATTTACAAATTAATTACAAATTATATGGCCCTTCTATTTATAGAAATTCTATTTTTTTATCTTCAGTGGTATTTTAATTTTAATTTTAATATGTCTCACATTTTTATTGACATATTAATATATTTTTATTACTGATATATATAAAAACTTTTTCTTCCATTAAGTCTTCCTAAATACTGTTTGAATATATGTAAACTACTGAATTTTTATGTTGATTTTGTACTTGGTAATCTAATTGAGTTATCTTACTATTTACAATAGCTGTTAATAAAAGAAAAAAATTATAGTTGCACATGAGTCAGCTACCAGAATAATTAATGCAGCATATTTATATAATAATAAATTGGTAACCCCAATAGACCAATAAATGACTGGTCAAATATTATTATAATACCACTACATAGTGGTTTACTGTGGAATCATTAAAATTGTATAATGTAAGAATAGTTAACACAAAAAAATGATATATTGTTCAAATGGGAAAATCAAGTTACAAAATACTATAATAGTGTGATTCTATGTATGTAAAAGAGAAAAATTGTGTGCATTTGTTTACATTTCTCTGTGTAACTTGCAAATTGAATAAAGATGATACATTTGGGGAAAAAAGGGGGGAACTAACCTTGCTCATGTTAATAATGCTCTCAATATTTCCTTCTTCTCAGTAAGTGATCTTAATGTACATTTTGAAGATAATACACATCTCTGGTCCTCTGCCTTGGACAGGCACTTGCACCTCAGGATCCACTATCAAAGATTTATGTAAAATACTGAGTTCCACCAGATGTGATATGGTGGGACCCTGCACCGTTGATTAATTGGGGGAGGAGATATGTTGCTGTTCTTACTCCTACAGATCCTCTCTGGATTCCTGCCAGATGTGTGAGACTTGACAATATTCATGAGTTGGCATCAAGGACTTCACATTCTGATTCCCAAATTGCATTTGACCCTGGCTGAGGAGGATCCTGATTCAAAGTAGGAACCTCTGATAAGAACAAGAGGTCCAAGATACGCTCTGTCTTCTAATCATCTAGTGACTTGGAGGAATATAAAAAATTTAACAACATCTGCTCAAAAAATGCTAGCACAAATGGGTTTACAATGTACTCCAAAAAACTTGGTTACAGCTCTGTTTGCCAGACTTACCCAAAATTCTATAACTATGCTGGCTATTATTGTGTTATTTCTGTTATTGTATCCCTCTGTGCAACTCAATAACAATCAATAACTTAATCTAACATATATATATATACAATATTTCATCCATCAATGAGCAAATACATTTTATTCTCAGCAGCACATGGATCCTTCTGTAAAATAGAATATATATTATGCCACAAAGCAGTCCTTAGTAAATCTGAAAAATAGAAATACTACCTCGTGTTTCATCAGATCAAAATTGAATGAAACTACAAACCAATGACAAAATAAAAACCAGAAAATATCCCAACACCTGGAGATCAAATGATATGCTACTTAATGTAGCATGGATAACAGAAAATATAAGGGAGGATTTTAAAAAATTATTAAGGGTAAAAGAAAATGACAATACAACATATCAAAATCTCTGGGACACTATGAAAGCAGTACTAAGAGGAAATTTATTGCATGCAATGAAACTCTATTGGTTAGATTCATTAATGTCAACTCTCTGATTAGATTCATCAATATTAACTTAACTGGTTCAATTGGTCAAAATGTACTCATTGGGGTACATTTGTCTATATCAACCAATGGGATTAGACTTGTTGAGTACCCTTTGGTGTAGATGCATCAAAATAGACTTGTCAGGGTAGATTAGTACATATCAACACCTAGAGTTAGGTTGTACAAAATCGACTCTTCTCATTAGATTCATCAATATCAACCCATCTGTGTAGATTCATCAAAATTGACTCAACAGCATAGATTCATCAATAGTGACACTTCAGTATAGATTCTTTGATATTTATGAGTCTATTGATTTGATGATGTAGGTTTATTGATATAGAATTTATGAGGTGGAGTCCTCAATATTGAATACCTATGTACATTAATTGGTGTAGATTCATCTGTTTTGATACATCACTGTAGACTCATCAAATTTGACTCAAAGGTAAGACTTTGTCAATATTTATTCATCAGTATAGATTCATCTATACTGACTCTTCAGGGTAGATTTGTCAATATTGACTCTTTGAGATAGATTTGTCAACATTGATCCATCAGGGCAGTTTGGTTGATATTGAATGGACTGGGTAGATTTGTTGGTATCAACTCATCATTGTAGATATGTAGATATTGATATGTCAATATAGACTGGTGTAGACTTATACACAATGACTCATCAATATTGATGCATCAACATTGATTCATTGATGTACTTTCACTGATATCAAACTATCAGTGTAGATTTGTCAATATTGACCCATTGGGGTAGATTCTTTGATATTGACTTTATGATATAGATTTGTTGATATCAAATTGATGGTATTGACTCATTATTACTGATTCCTCAGATAGATTCCTTGATATTGACTTATCAGTGTAAATTCATCAATAGCAATCACCCAGTGTAGATTTATAGATGTCAAATCAATGGTAGATTCAATGATATCAACCCATCAGTATAGATTAGTTGATATTGACTTGAAGGCATGGATTCATCAATGTCAACTCTTCAGTGTAGATCAGTCAATATAGATTCAATTGGGTATATTCATCAGTATCAACCCAACAGGGTAGATTTGTCAATATTGAGTTGTCAGGGTTGATTTGTTGATATCAACCATAGGGGGACATTCACACTAACATTGTCATGTCAATGTGCATTTGTTGATATTGACCCAATGGGGTAGATTTGGTGATATCTAATCATTGGTGTTGATTCATTGATATCTGCTCATCATTATACATTCATCAATATCAACCCATAGGGGCAGATTGATCAATGTCAATCATCAGTGTAGATTCATTAATATCTACTTGTTGGCTTAGATTAATTGATATCAGACCTTAGGGGTAGATTCATCAATATTAACCAGTCATGTTAAATTTGTTGTTCATATGTCAATATTGATTTGTCAGTTTAGATTACTTGATATTGACCTGAAAATGTAGATTTTTCAACATCAACTTTTCTGGGTGTATTCATCAATATCAACCCATTGGTGTGGATTTGGTAATATCTATCACTGGGGAATATTCATTGATATTTAATTATCAGGATACATTCATCCATATCAACCCATTGGGGTAGTAGCAGGAGTAATGGAACTGGTGAAACATTGTAATTGTCTAGAATAAGAGTTCCTCTATTCCCAGAAGATTTGTGACTGAGGTCAAGGTTAGTGCTGAAAGGACTCTTGCACAGAGCCTCCTCACGCAGGGTGTTACCACAACAGTTAAACATCCTGTGCCCTTGCACAGGAAAATTCCCAGGCACCAGTCATGCTACAGTTATGAGGTCATCAGAGACCCCCAATCTCAATCACTGCTCTCCCATCCTGTCACTACTCTGCACACAAATGTATTCATTTGGATAGATTTGTCTATATCAACCAATGGAGATAGATTTGTTGATACCTACTTGATGGATTAGATTTATCAATATTGATTCAATTGGTTTGATTTGTTAGATTTGTCAAAATCAATTCATTGGGATAGACTCATCAATTTTGACCCAGTGGGTTGATTCATAAATATTGACTTGATGGCACAGATTTATTGATGTGGACCCATAGGGGTAGATTTATCAATATCAAACTGTAGGGGTAGATTTGTCCATAGCAACACATCAGTGTAGATTCATCAATATCAACTTTTTGGGTAGATTCATTGACATTGATATGTTGATATTGATTCATTGATGTATTGATTCATTATTGACTCCTCAGTGTAGATGCATAAATATCAACTCATCAAGGTAAATTTGTTGATATCAATTCTTCAGTATAGATTTATAGATATCAACCCATTTGTGTTGATTTGCTGAAATTAAACCTATGGAGTAGATTCATCAATATTGACCCGTCCAGGTACATTTGCCAACATCGACCCATCAATGTAGTTTGGACAATATTGACCCATTGGGTTAGATTTGTTCATATCAACACAATGGGGTAGATTTGTCAATAATGATACAAGCATGTAGATTCATAAATATTGACTTGTTGCAGTAGATTGTTCATTATCAATTTGCCATTATCAATGATATGATGTGGATTCATTGATGCCAACATGTTGGGTAGATTTGTGGATATCAACTTGTCAATACAGATCATCAATATTGACCCATTTTTGTACAATCATCAATATCAATCCATCAAGGTAGAGTCATCTGTATTGACCCTTTGAAGTATACTTGCCAATATTGACTCTTTGGTATGTATTCATTCTTATTGATTTGTCTGTGTAGATTCCTCCACACCAACCCATTGTGTTAGAACAGTCAATATCAACTTGATGGTATATATTTATGGATGTCAATCATCAGTGTTGATTCATTGATATTGATTCATTGGTATAGATTCTTTGATATCAACCAATTGGAGCAGATTCATTGATATTGACACTTCAATGAAGATCCATCCATATCAATCCATTGGGTTAGATTCATCTATATCAACTTGATGGGGTAGATTCATTGACATTGACCTGTGTATGTTGATTCATCTATATTGACTCATCAGTGTAGATTTGTTCATATTGAACTATCCGTGGTGATCCAGCAGATATTGATTTGTCAGTATTGATTCATAGATGTACCTTCATTTATATTCAACCATCAGGGTATATTCATCAATATCAACTCTTCTGGATGGATTTATTGTTACTGACCTAAGGGTAGATTTGTTGATATTGACATTTTGGTGTAGATGAATCAATATTGAATCATTGGTGTAGATTTTTCCATAGCTACCCATTGGGGTAGATTCATCAAAATTGTTTCAATTGGATAGGTTTGACAATATCAACATATCAGTGTAGATTCTTTAATATCAACCCATTGGTCTATATTTATTGATATGGACTTGAAGGTGTAAATTCATCAATGTCACCTTAAAGCTGCACATTCATCTATATCTACCTGTCAGTGCAGATTCATCAATAGTGACTCAAAGGTTTAGATTCATCAAAATTGACACTTTAGTGAAGAAACATCTTTGTGTACCATTCAGCATAGATTTGTTGATATAGACCCATAGGCATATGTTCATCAATATTGATTCATTGGTGTAGGTTTGTTGATATCAACTTGTCAGGGTATATTGTTCAATATTGATTTTCCAATATCAACTGTTCAACACAGACATGTCAATTCTGACTTAATAGGGAAGGGTTGTCAATATCTACTCACCTGTGTAGATTTGTCAAAATTGGACCCTCAGTGTAGATTAATGGATTATGACACATCAGGTTAGATTCATTAATATCTACTAACTGGTGTAGATTTGTTGATATCAACACATTGAGGTAGATTCATCAATATTGACTCAATGGGGTTTATTTGTTGATATCAACTCAGTGGGAAGATTTTTTGATATTGATGGATTGACAGTGATTCATCGATGTAGATTTGTCAATATTGACTCAACATGGTACATTCATCAATATTGACTTGCCATGATAGATTCTTGGTATCCACAATTCTATATAGTTTTGTTGATATCAACCCATTGGGGTAGATTCGTCATTATGAACCAGTCATGGTAGATTTTCTGATATCATTTAAACTGGGTAGATCCATCAATATTGATATGTTGAAATCAATTGATGATGTAGATTCATCTATATTGACTAGTCCATGCACATTGGTTGACATTGATGTGTCTGGGTAGATTTGTTGATATTGATACTTTGGTGGAGATTTGAAGATATCAACATGGGTAGAGTCATCAATATTGATGTGTCAGTATGGATTTGTCAATGTAGATTCATTTTTTGATATCTACTCTTCTGGGTATATTCATCAATATCTACCCTCCTCATCAGTGTAGATTCATTTATATCATACCATCAGGGTAGATTTATCAATATCAACCCATCAGAATAGATCCATCAATATCAATGGTTTGATGTAGATTCATTGATATCAAAATTTTGGTGTAGATTCATCAATATCAACTCATCAAGGTAGATTCATCAATATCAACCTATGTAGATTTGATGATAAAGACTTGACTTGTTGATTTGTCAATATTGACTCATTGGTGGAGATGTATAAATATCAACTTGTATGGGTAGAATCATCAATATCAATTTATTGTTATGGATTTATCAATGTTGATTCATTGATATCAATCCATTGGGCTATATTTGTTGATATCTACTCTTCTGGGTATATTCATCAGTATCTACCTTTTGATGTAGATTCATCAATATTGACTCATTGGATTTGATTCATTCATATAAACCCAATGTATAGATTCATCAATTGTAACTATTCTGGGTAGATTAATTGACATCAACTCTTCATTGCAGATTCATCAAAATCAACACATTAGTGGAGATGCATTGATATTGATTAGTCAATATCAATTTGCCAAAATAGATTTGTTGATATTAACTTGATAGGATAGATTCATGAATATTGAGTCATCATGGTAGATTTGTTGATACTGACTTTTCTCCTTAACATGGGCTTTTATAAATGCTTATTCTATTTCTGTTAAATGAAATTTATCTAATTTTATCTTATGGTATCCATGACATCCAAGATTTTAGATCAACCTATCTAATATTTTAACTCATTAATTTTTGCTGAAGACACTTCCTATAAGAAATAAATATTACACTTTAACTGTTTTAGAGAAATCAACACTATATTGATTGCTTGACCACTTAGAGAAATGAATAGTTAAGTAAATTTAGTGACATTCTTATTTTTATCTATTTTGCCAATTTTAGTCATGTGAACTGAAAGGCATTTGGATCCATTTTATTGTAAATTTATTAATGCTTATTTTTTTATTTATGCCTAATTTGGTACCATATACATAATATATAGACAAAAGAATATATGTAGATACAACATACAATAAAGAGGTATGCACACATATGCAAAAAACTGATATAAAACAAAGAACTTATAATTTTAGATTCCCAGTTATGAAACAAAATAGCTTCAGATGTTTGTTGCACAAAATGTCATATATAACCACTGAGAAATTAAAATAAAGCTTGTCACAAATTTTTATAAAACATGTGTAGAACCTGTGCATTTGGAGACATAAAGTGTAGAATCTACCAGCAATGGGGAAGACTAAAATCAAAGGCTTATGTGGGCTACTCATTCTCCAAGGTGGAAGATTTACTCTCATTTTCACCATTGTATATTCTACATCCTTAGGTCTTTTCAAAATGAATCTCTTCCTTTCCAGTGTATTTATGAGTTAACATTTGAATGATTGGACTCTGAGTAAAGACAGTAGAAGAAAACATTAGGCAAGAAACTCAAGGAACACAAAACAAGAACAACACTTGCAGGACCAAAGCTGAATTCACAAAAATACCCTGAAGCTCAGAAGAAGACAGAGGCTTTGAAACATGACACAGTTATTTTTCACAACTGGATCAGATTAGAATCAGCTGAGATATGAAAAAAATTCTGGGAGAATATGAAGTCCTCAAGAGACCCTTTGCAAGGACAATATGTACTTATGGGATCCTTTTAATTTTTCCTTACTGTGAATGTCTGGAAAGAATAAAAAATGCATGGAAATTAGTGAATTCCCTGACATTCTCAGGCCTGGTGCACCTGGTCAATTCAGATTTTTTCTTTCTTTCTTTTTTCCTTTTTCTTTTTTCCTCTTTCTTTCTTTCTTTCTTTCTTTCTTTCTTTCTTTCTTTCTTTCTTTCTTTCTTTCTCTCTCTCTCTTTTCATCCTTTTCTTTAGCCCTTAATGTGGAACTAACTCAAAGAACAGAATTAAAGAGTATAGAAAAAGAGAAATCAATCATTTAATACCTACAGCAACTTCGATTTAAAAGTGACATCATATTTCGTCTGCTTTTAAAACAGTTTTTTAAATAACTGATGGAGTTTTCATTACATATGGATATTAGGCAGGTGGCAAAAAATAAGGGAATATACCATTTTGAACATGATACTCAGAAAACTTATACACAGCACAGTTTGACCATTTTCCTCCATTTTTATAAAACAAGTTCTTCTATAAGATAGCATAATAATTTATGTTTTTCTTCAGAGACCATTTTTTTCCATTTCCTGACTGGTAATGAAGCCAGGCTCATGTGCAGAATAAATGATTTGTTCCTTAAAGTTTGGGAAATGTTTCCAGAGAAGTGTAACCTTGCATCCAATCTATGAGGCAGAAGGAAGACTAGGGGTGTCTCCTGATATTCTCTGTCTCCTCTGAACCACAGTGTAGAGAGTGGTGATAGAGAATGGGAGAACAGTGATTGAGATTGAGAGTCTCTGATGACCTCATGGCTGTGGCTTTGGTGCTCTGGAATATTTCTGTGAAAGGGCAGAGTATGCTTAGCTACTGTGTCAATGCCCTCTATGAGCAGGCTCTCTGCAAGAGCCCTATCAGCTCTGATATTGATTTCAGGCACACAGCTCCTGGGAAGGAAGGAATTCTTATGCTAGACAACCACAATGTTTCACTAACTCCACTTCTCCAGTTCCTGCCTACTTTATAATAATTTTTAACAATAGGCTGTCTTGAGAGGTACAGAAATCTCCTAACATTGCACTTTTCAACTGTGGCCTGCAACTACAAAAAAGCAACATAGGATATGCTAATTTCTGTAACTTTCTTGAATACAAAGAATAATGGTTGCATAGTCTTTAACCTGATAATGAGACATATATCAATAAAGATCGCTGGCATAACTCTTTAGATCTGCATCTCCATCAGAGAGCAGTGCTCCACCTGATCCCAGTTTAATCTTCAAGGTATGTGTCTGTGAATATTTTCCAATCCCCCTTCACCCCTGGCTGCACCTGGGAGTTTGGTTGCGGTGGTTAAGACAGTTGGTGGCCCACATGGATTTAGACACAGGGTAACTTTCTTTGCCCATTAGAAAAGGGGAAACTCCTGGAGGTGCACCTCATAAGTCAAAAAAATCCCCAAAGGTAAAGAGGTCAGGGGAGTGAGTCAGAATAAGGAATAAAATATGGGAAATACAGGATCCAAAAAAAGGGATCATTATGTGTCTGTCCTTAGAGATCTGCATAAGAAGAGTGATAGTTCAGTTAGATAAGCACAACTGTTACAATTTATAAACTTTAATACTAAAATTCTGTCCCACTGTTGGTTCAGTCTCATAATGGCTTTACCAAGACCCCCTTTCTTAGAAAACTGGCAGAAAATGTTATGAGAATGCCCTAAATGTTGCTTTTATTGTGTAGTCAGGGCAGGGAATTCACTATGTTGTGGTTAGTCAATGCCATAAATATTCTAATTCAGTGTATATACACATAGTCACAAACATTAACTTTGGAACATGTACATTAACCTTTATATAATGTATTTTCAGTATCCTTTCTTTGTAGTTTATGTAAATGGTCCTATGAAAAGGATTATGGCTGTGTTTGTGTCAGTTTTTTTCCCTGTTGTGATTAAAAGGCTTTACTAGACCAATTATAAAGGAGGAGAATTTTATTTGAGAGTTCACAGTTTCAGAGTTCTCAGACCATGGAAAGCTGGCCCATTCTTTGGGCATTGAGATGAGGTTAAATATCATGGCAGAAGTGTGTGGTGAAGGGAAGTGGCTAATATGAATGAAGCAGAAAGAGACACTCACTCACCAGATACAAAATGTATACCACAAACACTTGCCTCCAATGAAACAACTCCTCCAGTAACACACTTCCTCCCTTCAGTTGCCACTCAGTTAATCCCATAAGGGGATACATTTATCATTTGGCTTGGAGGATAAGGAGGACTTTCTGAATTGTTTGGCTGTTTCTCAAAGAAGTTCGGAGAAATTTTCCCTAATGTGAGAATGTACAGGAAAGCACTTTCAAGTGTGTAAGAAGGTTTCTTGATTTAATTAGGGAGGGATTACTTAGATGTGTAGGGAAGTGTGTTTGTGGTGAGTAGGAAAGGTTCTCTGAGGTAGAAAAGTGGCTTCTTTTTATTGTGGAGTGAGGTCTCACTAAGGCATGTATAAATGGCCTTCTGAAGGGTGTGGGAGGGCTCCTTTCTGTATGTTGGAGGGCCACTGTTGTTAGTTAAAAAGACTCACAGAGGTGCCTATGATATGAGTAAGGAGAACACCAAGTTTTGATGGGAATTTTCTTTGAGGATAGTAGAGCGAATCTCTGTGATGTTTAGGAAGGCCAGTCAAAAAGGAATCTTGTGTACTCTCAGGTGTCTTTGGAAGTAAATAGGGAGGGCTCTTTAGTGAGCAGTGAGGTTGATCTGAGATGTTTGGTTAGGGTTTGCTGAGGTGTGTATTTAGGACTTGAAAAGGAGTATGATGTGTATTCACTTAGCTCTATAGGGCTTTCTCTCTGAAATGTGTAGGAACAGATTGCAATATGAGTAGTGAAGTCATTTTTATGTGTCTACAATGCACTCTGATGTTTACAGGGTGGGATCCTTGATATTTGTAGTGAGTGTCCTCTGATCTGTGTAGTGTGAACTTGATGAGGTATTTAGGAAGATTTTATGATGTTTGTCTGAGTGCTCTTTACATTTCTGGGAAGGACTTCTGAGGTGATTTGGGAGGACTTACAGAGTTACATAGGAATGGAGCTCCATGAATGATAGAAAGAGATTGGTGAGTTGTTTCCAGAGGGTTGTTTGATATGAGTAGTGAAAGTTCATTGAATTGAGAGGAGAGGACAAGCTGATGTGGATGGGAGGGCACTATGAGTTGAGTTTTATGGTTGGACTGGGGTAAGTGTTAGGTTCAGGATCAGGGTTTGCATTTGTAATGTATAGGAAAAACCTTTGTTGTGAGTTGAAAGACTTCTCTGTGGTGTGTATTGAGGGTACTCAAAAGTGCATTAATAGGTCCTCTGGTACTTAGAGTGGGCTTGTGAAGAAGTATAGGTAGGAGAGAGGGCTTCTAAAGCAGTATAGTTTGTACACACTGAGGTATGTAGGGATGACTCTGTGTGGCATGTAGGGACTGCTCTTGAGTTGAGTAGGGAAGACTTTCTTTAATGTGTATGGAGGGTACTCTAATTCTGTATGAATGGTTTTTAGACTTGTATTTTGTGAGATGAGTAAAGAAGGCTATATGAGGAGTGTAGCAGGGTTGTTATGTGTGTCAGAGGTCTCTTAGATATGTGTGGGAGAGCCCTCTAAGATGCATTTTGATGGTTCACCCAGGTGTATAGGGAATACATACTCAGATGAGTAGGAAAGACTCAGTTGTGTTCACAAGGCCATTTAATGTGAATAGTGAGAGCTCTGTGAGATAATTATGGAGGACAAAAAATGAAATAGAAATAAGGGACCTATGAGATGTTGATTGGGTGATCTATATAGTGTGTAGGTAGGACTCCCTGATATAAGTAGGGAGGGCTCTGTGAGATTTGTAGTGTAGCTACTTTGAGATGTGAAAATAGGGATCATTGAAATACATAGGGACAGAACTCTGATATGTGTAGGGAGATTTTTAGAGTTGTCTAGATAGGTCCCTATTATGGTGTGCAGAGGGATATATGAGAGGTTTAGGAAGGCTTTACGACATATAAGAAAGGCTATCTTAGTTGTGTAGGGAGGGTCCTCTCAAAGCAACAGTGAAATATATCTAATATGAGTAGGAAGAACATACTGGGGTGTGATGGGTGTGTTTGTTGAGGATAGTGGATGGAATCAGATGCATTTTAGGAGGGCACTTAAAGGAATATCTGAGGTTTGTACTTATGGTGTCTGCAGGTGAATAGGGAGGGTATTTTGCTGGGTAGTGAGAGTTATCTAGTATATATATAAGTAGAATTTTTTGAGGTTTGCTTAAAGGGCATTGTAAGGTTTGCATGGACATCTCTCTGAGATTTGTAGGGAGAACTCTTGATTGGGGTATATAGGGATGGTGCTCTTAGGTGAATATTAAGAACTCCCAAGTTGTGTAGGAATGTCCCCCTAATGTGAATAAGAAGAGACCTCTGAAATAAATTGTGTGGATTAACTGAGGTTTTAAAGGACAACTCTATGAATTGGGTTACAGGCTCACTTAATTTTGAAAGTAGAGCACTGTGAGGTGTGCAGAAATGTGGTGTGTCTTGTTTAGTGACAGTTCTCTGAGATGTGCGGAATTGCTCAATGAGGTGTGTGGGAAGTACTTCTGAAATGTGTATGGAAGGCCCTCTGAGATGTAAGGGTACTTGTTGTGAGCAGGGAGGGCTTTCTCAGTTGTAGAGGGAGGTGTCTATATTGTGTGTAGTTATGGTACTCTGAAGTATGGACAGAGGTCCCTGTTAGGTTTGTAGTTCAGGTGATCTAATAAGTGTTGGGAGGTATCAAGTGTGCAGCATAAACATCGGTGGGTATAAATGTTTTTTATCTGTGTAGCAGTGCTATTTGTTTTTTGTACAAGGGCCCTTTGAAGTTAATAGTGAGATCCATTTGATAAGAATAGGTAGAATACACTATAGTGTGATAGGAGTGTTCTTTGAGTATACTAGAGGTGATATCAATACTGTTTAGGAAGGCCAATCCAAGGATTATCACAAGTGATCTTTGAGTTGTGTAGGTACAACACTCATAAGTAATTAGGGAGGACTTTTTGGTGTGTAGTGAGATCTATCTGAGATGTGTAGGTAGTGTTCACTAAGGGTATAGCAAAGGCATTCTGAAGTTTAAATTAACATTTCTCTGGAATATCTAAGGAGTACTCTTTAAGGTGTATGAAGAGGGCTTTCTTTATTGTTTAGGTGTTGCTCAAAAATGTGTTGAGGAAGCATCCTGAAGTTGTGTATGTATGACACTTTGAAGTGTGTATGAATGGTTCTTGATTTAAATAGGGAGGAATTACTTAGATGTGTAGGGAGGTGTGTTTTAGGTGTGGAGGAAAGGTTCCCTTGCTTCTCTTCATTGCATAGGAGGTCTCTGATGTATGTAGGGAGGACCCATTGGTGGTGGTAGGAGGGCCACTTGATGTGTGTGGGAGGGCCCCCTGAAGTGAGTTGAAAGCGTTCACAAATGTACATAGGGATGGTGTTCTTTGCTGAGTAGAAAAACCTCAGTAAGTTGTTTACAGACAACCTTTTGAGGTGAGTATTGAGAGCAATGTGAGATCAGTAAGGAGGACAAACTGATATAAAAGGGAAAGAACTACAAATTTTGTGTTAGAGTTAGGATGTGGCTTACAGATTTGGGTCAGGATCCATATCTTGCTCAGTGTCAGGGTCAGGGCAACATTCTCTAGTATGTAGGGAGGGCTTGTGTTTATGGTTATGGTTAGAATTAGGGTTATGTTAAGGGTCATAGTCAGTATTTTCAGTGTATAAAGAATTACTCAGTGATGAGTTGAAAAGACTCTTTGAGATATGTATTAATCACTTTCTAAGATGAGTAGACAGGCTCTCTGTTGCATTTAAATAAGACTTGCCAAGAAAAATAGATAGTAGGGAGTGCTTGGAAAGGAATATATTTTGTACCCAGTGAGGCATATAGACATGCCTCACTGAGGTGTGTATCAATAGTTCTCTGAGGTGTTTAGGGACTGCTTTTGATGTGGTTAGGGAGGGCTACCTTTGATTTGTATGAGGGTACACTCTGGTATGTAGGGACTGCCCTCTGAGGTTGGTAGCATGTGCCTCTGAGCTGTGTAAAGAGGGCTCTATGAGTTGTGTAGGAGGGTTCTGTGATGTGTATCATAGGACAACTTAATGTGTGTGGATGGGCCACTGATGTGAGTTGGGAGGGCACACGGCAGTGCAGAGGAAAGGTTTTTTGTGATGTGTAGGAAGCATTCAGTGAGTTGTGTTTGTAGGGCCTTTTGAGGGAAGAATTGAGATCTCTGAGAGATGAGTAGAGAGGGCAAGTTGATGTAGAAGGGAGAAAACTTTGAGGTTAGGGTGTGGGTTGTGGTTAGGTTTAGGGTTTAGGGTCAAGATCATGATCATGGTCAGCATAATGACAAGGGAGGGCCCTCTATTTTATGTAGGGAGACCTTGGGGTTAAAGTTAGGGTTAGGTCTAAGGTTATGTTCAGGATCAGAGTCATTGTGGTGTACATAGAAGGCCTATGTAGTGACTCAAAAATGTTCTCTAAGTTGTGCATTGAAGGATTTCTGATGTGCATAGATAGACTATTTGAGATATTTAGAGAGGACTTGCAAAGAATTATAGTTATCGGAAGGGGCTTTGAAACAAGTATAGTTGGTATTCAGTGAGGTATATATGGATGTCTCTCTGAGGTGTGTAGAGATTGCTTTGAGGTGATTAGAGAGTGCTTTTATTTATGTTCATAAAGGGTACTCTAAGGTGTGTAGGGAGGGCTCTTTGAGGTTAGTAGTGCATGGTCTTTGAACTGTGTAGAGTACACTATGAAGTGTGTAGGAGAACTCTATGACATGTCAGAGGACTATTAGACATATGTGAGTGGAACAACTGTGAGGTGATGAGAGGGCTCACACCGGTATATACAGAGTGTTTACTGAAATAAATAGAAAGTACTGTAGTGACTTGTGCTCAGAGAACAATTTGAGTTGAGCAGAGAGAACTCTATAAGATGAGTATGGAGGACAAATTCATAAAGAAAGGGAGGCATTATGAGGTGTGTAGTGGAATAACTCTTTGGTGTGTAGGTAGGACTTGCTGAGATGAGTAGGGAGGGCTCTCTGAGCTTTGTTGTGTAGGTACCCTGAAAAGTTTGATGAGCAGTCATTGAAATGCATAGGGATTGCACACTGATATGTGAAGGGAAGTCTCTCAGGGGTGTGTTGGATGGTCCCTATTAGGTTTGCAGAAGAATCTATAAGGGGTGTAAGAGGGCTTTGCATCTGAGGAGAATTGCTGTCTCAGTGGTGTAGGGAAGGACCTGTGAAGTGAATAGTGTGATATATTTGATTTGAGTATGGAGAATATACTAAAGTTTGATGGGAAGATTGTTTGAAGACAGTATAGGGAATCTCTGAGGTGTTTTGGGAGGGCACTCAATGGAATATCAAGTGGATTCTCAAGTTTTGTAGTTTTGGTCTTTGGCAGTGAATAGTGAGAGCTTTTTGGTGAGTAGTGCAGGCTACCTGAGATGCACAGGTAGCATTTTTTTTTTTTGAGATTTGAGGTTTGATGAAATGGTATTCTGAGGTTTGTATGGAAACCTCCCTGAGATTTGTAGAGAGGATAGTTGAATGGGATGTTTAGGGAGTGTCCTCTTTGGTGAGAGCTATATACTCTTTAAGGGGTGTAGATATGTATTTCCAAGGTGATTAACTGGAGAATTCTGACGTGAATAAGGAGGACAAACTCAGGTTTGAAAGGAGGGCTCTATGAATGTGAAACAGAGTCCTCTGAATTGTAAAGGTAGTGCAGAGAAGTGGTGTGTAGTATTTGGCAACTGGTGTCTGAGTTCTGTAGGAACTGATAAATGATGTGTGTAGTGTATGCTTCTATTGTGAGAATGGATGGTCCTCTGTTGTGTAGCAAGTGTGATTGATATGAGTGTGGAGGGCTTTCTGAGATATGTATAAAGGTGACTGTGGTGTCTGTAGGAAAGGAAGGGCTCTCTCAGATTTGTTGTGTGGGCTTTCTGAGGTGGGTAAAGAAGTCTCCATTAGGTGTGCAGAAGCTATCTATGAGGTGTGAAAAATGGCTTTTGCCCATGCAGAAGTGCTATCTCAGTTGTGTATTGAGGGCCCTGTGAAGTAAATACACAGATCCATCTTATATAAGCAAGGAGAACTCCCAGTGGTGGAAGTTTTCTTTTAGGATAATAGCCAAAATCTCTCAGGTGTGTATGTAAGGCCCTTGGAGGTGAGTAGGGAGAGTTTTTGGTGAATATTGAGGTCTATCTGAGATGTGTGGGTAGGGTTTGCTGAGGTGTGTAGCATGAGCATTCTGAGGTTTGAATTAACATTTCTCTGGCATATTTAGGAATTACTCTCTGTGGTGTATAAGGAGGGCTTTCTGAGTTGTTTAGGGTTTGCTCAACAAAGTGTGGAGGGCGTGTCTCTAAGATGTGTATGGATTAGATTTAGAGATGTGTAGGAAGGGTTCTTAATGTGACCAGGGAGGAAATTCTTAGGTGTATAGGGAGGTACTTTTGAGTCATATAGTAAATTTCTCCGAGGTGTGAATGTGGATTCTTTTTATTGTGTAAGGAGGGCTCTATGAGGTATTGTAGGAGGGGTTTCTGAGGGGTGTAGGAGGGCTTTATGAGTTTCATAGGAGGGCTACTTAACATGAGTGTGAGTGCTCAATTAAGTAAGTAACGGTATTTTTAGTGTATATGGAAGGCCAGTCAAAAGGGATTTGTGAAGAGTGTAGTGAGGGTTTTATGAGGTTAACAGAAAAATTCACTCAGGTGTTTAGAAGGGCTTGAAAAAGAGTATTGTATGTACTCACTTATTTGTATAGGGATATGTCTATTTCAGGTATATAGGAACTTCTCTTGAGATATATAGTGAGGACATTTTCAATGTGTCAGGAGGGCACTCACATGTGTAGGGAGGCTTCTGTGATTTTTGTATGGAAATGATTCTGAGTTGAGAAGGGAGGGTTACTCTTAGGTTTAAGGTCAGTTTTTGAGTATAGGGCTTGGATTAGGGTTATATTTAGAGTTAGTATTAGAATAAGGGGGATAGTGTTAGAGTTAGAGGATTAAGGTTCAGTTCAGTGTTGGTGTTAGAATACAAATCAGTATTTGCATTGTAATGGGCAGGCCTCTGTTGTATGTTTAAAAGGCTCTCTGAATCATTGTAATGGCACTCTGTGGTGTATTATGAGGGTTGCTTGAGGGGAGTACACAGACTCTCTGAGGTGATTAGGGAAGGCTTCCAAAAAGCCATAGTGAGTACTCACTGAGGTCTGTAAGGATGTCTCTCTGAGATGTGTAGGGACAGTTCTTCAGATGTGTATTGAGGGTATTTTTTGATGTGTCAGCAAGAAACTAAGATGTGTGTACAGAGGGCCCTGTAAAATTTGTAGGGTGTGTCCTCTGAGCTGTGTAAGCAGGGTACTATTATGTGTGTCAGGGGGTTCCTTTCCATATGTGGGAGTGCCCCCCTGAGATGAGTTGAGAGGGTTCACAAACATGAATCAGGAAGGTGCTCTGTAAAGTGTATAAAGGGCTAACTGAATTGTGTTTCTGAAGCCAGAATTAAGGACAGGTAGTTAGTGTAGAAATAGGGAATTGGGTCAAATTTAGGAAATAAAGCCATGAAGCCATCTGCCTCTGGAAGTTGGAGACTGCCCCTGGAATAATGGAATGTCAAGGAGCTCCAGAACCCATTGATAACCAAATTTACCTGCCTTTATAAAGGACTGCAAGCATGGAGCTGCTAATAATGCCCCCTGGGCCCTTGCCTGGCTGAATCAACTTGGCTCTCCCCCTGCCCATCGCTTCTCACTTTATGCAAAACTGGGCCTAGTCACTGTAGGCAGGAAGGAGAGAAAAGGGGGGAGAGAACTGGAGAACAAAAGAGAATTTAACCTATAAAAGATGTAGGGTGTGCTCACTTCTTGGAATTTTAGAACATCAGCCAAGGCCCCCTTCTTCCTGCTGGGAGAAGTCTGTATTATTACCTTTAAATAAAACCTGTTTAATATGCTTGCATTGGTGTGCTTCTCTAGTGTTCAATCTTCAAAATTAGAAGGAGCAGAACTCGTCACCGGTAAATGGCAGTATCATTTCAAGGGTCATTCGAGGTGATTTTCAGAGATTTGTGAAATGAGTAGAGAGAACAAACTGATAAATGAGGAAAGGCACTATTATGTTAGGCTTAGGATCATGATTTATGGTCAGGTTCATGTTCCTGGTCAGTGTCAGTGTCAGGGAGCGCTTCCTGGTATGTAAGAAGAACTGAAATTTAGGCTTAAATCAGGGTTACTGTCAAGCTCATGTTGAGAATGGGGTGCCATCCGTGCAGCCCTCTTGTATAAACAGCTATTTCATGAACTGGGCCCCCAGGAAAAGGGCTTGTAAGCACCGAGGATCCAGCAGCCGCTGTGGCGCCTTCGAGGGCCAATACAGGTCAAATGGGATGTGCTGGGCCCAAGGTTTATCAAGGCTGTTCAGAGATATCTATCTGAGGAATGTGCAGTTGTCCGGAGACCCCATCTATCAAGAACAGGGGAACCTAGCCCTGACCCCTCTCCCTCATAATTCACTCCTTCCCTCCTCCATGTTCCCTACAGGACCATTCAGTTTTGGAGGGACCCAATAAGATTCAAATAAAGTGGAGGGACCAAACCGAAAGAGGGAAAATATTTAGCTATCTGAATTTTAACCAATAATGTACAGGTGCTTGTGTATGAATGCTGAAAAAGCTCTTAAATAGAGCACTTTCTCACCACTTGGGGCCGCTTCCCCCCCCCCCCGCAGTCATTGTATGGGTCTGAGGGGCTGGTCGAGGTCCAAGGTCGAGCTTGCTTTAATAAAACCTCATTGTGTGATTTGCATTACTGTGTGTTCACTTTGAATCTCCAGGGATTAGTCGGAACGGGACCCTAACATTTGGTGACTTGTCCGGGATTGATTCATCTGACTCCGGCCCAGGAGAGACAAATGACCTATGGTACTGAGGTTTCTAAGGAAATTTGCCACAGAAGGAGGATTGGCCACCTCCTGGTAGGACGTAAGTCCTGGTAGGACGTAAGTCCTGGTTAGAGTTTGGGTGAGAATTCTCGTTTGGTGAAAGGAAAGGGTTGCAAGTTACTCTGGAGGTTCCACTGTAGAAAGTCATGGGAGATGTCCCCGACGATCAGGAGTCACATCGACGTCCCCAGTGGATGCCATTTGGGTGGCTGTTTGGTAAGGATCCTTGGTCTGATTCTGGTAGTGTGAATGAGAAGGGCATTGCGCCTGTGAGAGTGGTGTGGCTGACCAGCCGGTGGATGTTGGAGAGTCCTGTGAGAATTAGTTTTACTGCATTTATTGCCTCCCTCATTCTCTTCAGTCTGCTTGGTCTGTATCTCCTTACTATGGGACAGGCTCAGGTAACTACTAAGACTTTCCTCCTGAGTCATTTCTCTGAGGTCCACGCCAAAGGATGGAACTTTGGTGTGGACCACCTGAAGAAAGGTACATTTGGGACACTCTGCTCCACGGAATGGTCAACCTTCAATGTTGGCTGGCCACCTGAGGGCACTTTCTCATTGGAAGTCATCAAAAGAGTCCGGGATGTTATCAATAGGCCCGACTTGAAGGGGCACCTGGACCAGTATTCCTACATATTAGTATGGCAGACTCTAGTGGAAGACCCCCCATCATGGCTCAGTTCTTTTCTCTATGAGCCACCAAAAGCCCCAGACAAAGCTTTGACAATGACTATCCAGGTGCCATCACCACCCCCAGCCTCTCCTGAGACTCCTGCCTCTTCCCCTGAGAAACCTGGGAAACCAGTCCTCCAAGAAGGGTCTGTTCCCTACCCATCCCTTTTAGATCTGGATTTGGAGGAAAATCCTCCACCTTACACCCAACAGCAGCCCCAGGTCCTACCACAGGGGACTGATTCTTCCAATCCCTGCCAACACCCCGACTTAGGGTTGTAGGTCCTTCAAGGGGACTACGTCCTCAGAGACACCGGGAGGAGAACAATGACGAGGAACCCTCCTCATCTTCGATGGGAGCCCTGATTTTACTTGTCCAGAACTTAGGCAGGGGAGGGGAAGGAGGGGAACTCACCTATCAGTACTGACCCTTCTCCTCCAGTGATTTGTATAACTGGAAGGCCCAGAACCCCGCTTTTTCTGAGGACCCCAGGGGTTTAACTGAATTGTTTGAGTCCATTTTGCATACCCTCAGTCCCACCTGGGATGACTGTCAGCAGCTCCTCAGAACTCTATTCACAACAGAAGAGCATGAGAGAATCCTCACAGAAGCAAGGAAGAATGTCATTGGAGATGATGGGAGACTGACTATCCTACCGAACCTGATTGATAATCACTTTCCCTTGAACAGACCTGAGTGGGATTTTGGGACGCCTGTGGATAGGGAGCATCTCTGAGTCTACCGCCAGACTCTTATGGCTGGTCTCCAAGCAGCAACTCGCCGCCCTACCAATATGGCTAAGGTAAAAGCTGTAATGGAGGGGGAAAATGAAAGCCTAGCCATTTTCCTTGAACGATTGTATGATGCCTTTAAACAGTATACTCCCTTAGATCCTATGGCAGAGGAGAATCAATCCGCTGTAATCATGTCTTTTATAAATCAGGTTGCCCACGTTCTGACCATGTCTGTTGCAGATGAATTTCATCTGTTCTTCCCCAGGGAACTCCCCCTTCAGGCTGAGTGGCTCCCCGAGATGAGCTATTGGGTAGAGACCTTCCCACAGGCATGGGCAGAGGTGGCGGGAGTAGGGCTGGCAGCACACTGACCCCCAGTGATAGTACAACTTAAGACCACTGCACAGCCAGTCTGGGTCCAGCAGTACCCGATGTCTGCCAAGGCACATAGAGGGATTGTGCCACACATCCGCTGACTCTGGGGGGTGGGAATTTTGTGACCCTGCCACTCAGTTTGGAACACCTCGCTCCTTCCTGTTAGAAAGTCAGGAGGAAGAGATTATAGGCCAGTTCAGGATCTGAGAAAGATGAATGAAAATGTTGTGGACATCCACCCAAGTGTCCCCAATCCCTATACCCTGCTGATTCACCTGCCTCTGACACATGTTTGGTATACCACCCTAGATTTAAGGGATGCTTTTTTTAGCATAGCCCTGGCACCCAGCAGCCAACTCATCTTTGCTTTTGAGTGGCAAGATGAAGATGCGGGAACCCCTGGGCAGCTTACTTGGACCAGACTTCCGCAGGGCTTCAAGAACTCTCCACCCTTTTCAACAAAGCTTGGAGTGAGGACTTGGGCACATTCCAGTGGAACCACAGCTCCGTCACCTTACTGCAATATGTTGATGATCTTCTCCTGGTGGCCCCCTCTGAGATTGAGTGCCGAAGGGCAACAGAGGACCTCCTCTGAGAACTTGGGAGGCTCGGCTATCGGGCCAGTGCAAGGAAAGCACAGATATGCAGGCAGACTATTACTTACCTAGGGTACAAGCTAAAGGAAGGAACCAGGTGGTTGATGGAGGCCATGAAGAAAACCATCCTAAGGCTCCCGGTCCCCACCTCAGCTAGAGAAGTCCAAGAATTTCTGGGAACCACCAGCTACTGCTGCTTGTGGATCTTAGGGTATGCAGAGTTGGCTAAACCCTTGTATGAGGCCACTAAGGACAGGACCCCCTGGATCTGGGGGCCAGAACAACAGCAAGCATTTCAGGGGCTTAAGACGGCCCTCCTAGAGGCCCCAGCATTGGTGTTGCCAGACCCTTTGAAGCCCTTCCACCTCTTTGTAGATGAGAGGAGGGGAATAGTGACGGGAGTGCTGGTACAACACTTAGGGCCGTGGAAGCACCCCGTGGCCTACTTGTCCAAAAGGCTGGACTCCATTGCGGCAGGTTGGCCCCATGTTTGTGAATCATAGCATCAGTCACCTTGATGGTAAAGGATGCTGACAAGCTCACCTTTGGTCAGCACTTGAAGATAGCGACCCCTCACGCCATTGATGGGATCTTGAGGTACCCCCAGGGTAGGTGGATGACAAATGCCAGACTGACTTACTACCAGGGGCTCCAGCTAGACTCCCCTCAGATCACCTTCTCTGAACCAGCTTCCTTGAACCCATCCACCCTGCTGCTGACCCCAGATCTGGAAGCCCCTCTACATGACTGCCAAGAGATTGTGGCTGAGGTGACCCAGATGTACCCTGACCTGCGGGACTCTGCTCTCCCCAACAGTGATTTGATCTGGTACACGGATGGAAGTAGCTTTGTGCAGAACGGGGTGCGCCAGGCAGGACTGGCAGTAGTGGATCAACAAGGAACTGTTATTTGGAGTGCCTCCCTACCACCGGGAACCTCGGCTCAAAAGACTGAACTGGTCATGCTAGCCGAAGCCCTTGAAAGGGCTGAAGGGAAGAGGGTGACTGTCTATACTGATAGCCGCTATGCCTTTGGCACTGTGCATGTTCATGGGGCCATTTACCGGGAGCGAGGTTTTATTACCACTGAAGGGAGAAGGCTACGCAACTTGAATGAGATCCAGAGGCTGTTGGCAGCAGTGCAAAAGCCCCAGGTGGTAGCAGTCGGTTCATGTCCCTGGTCACCAGTCTGCCCGGACCCCAGAAGCTGAAGGGAATCGGCAAGCTGACGAAGCAGCTAGACAGGCGGCTGGAGCAACTGCGACTCTGGCCCTAGCCCTGCCAGTGCCTGAGCTCCTGCAACTACTGCCAAAACCCGATTATACCCCAGAAGACCTGAAATGGATTCACCACCACCAGAGTGCAGGACCAGGTCCATAAGGCTGGTATGGCGACCTCAAAGGGCAACTTATCCTGCCAAAAGAATTGGGACAGTTTCTCCTCACCAACCTGCATCAAGCCAGCCATCTGGGAAAAAGGAAGTTCCTGACCCTCCTGGAAACGGCCCACCTCGGTTTCCCACATCAGACAGCCCAGATTTGTCGAATCGTGAACCAGTGTGCCGGGTGCCAGGCTATGAAATCTAGTAGGAAGGGACCCTTACATACAGGTACCAGGGTACGGGGAGGGCATCGGGATGGAGCTGAGAAGTGGATTTCACTAAAGTCAAGTCCGGGAGGTATGGCTACAAATACTTATTGGTAATGGTGGACACCTTCTCTGGGTGGGTTGAGGCTTTCCCCACTAAGAAGAAAACAGCTCAAATGGTAGCCTAGACCTTACTCGAAGAGAGCATACCCAGGTATGGGTTTCCTGAGATGTTAGGGTAGGATAACGGACCGGCTTTCATCAGCAAAGTCCTACAGGGACTAGCTCAGGCTGTGGGGACCAATTGGAAGTTGCATTGTGAATACAATCCCCAGAGCTCAAGGCAGGTAGAAAGGATGAATCGGACCTTGAAGGAGACTTTGTCCAAATTGGCCATCGAGACTGGAGGGGACTGGGTGACCCTCCTGCCTTATGCCATCTTCCAGGCTTGGAACTCACCCTATGTGCGTGGATTGACGCCCTTCAAAATTCTGTACGGAGCTCCACCCCCATAGTTGTCCGTACATTATCTGACCAAGGTACTGATATGGCTCCAAATTATTTAGCCAGTTTGAAGGCTTTATATGAGGTGCAGCGTGAAATCTGGCCCCTGGTATGCTCACTCTATGAGGCCCATGACCCCCCAAGTCTGGAACATGGCATTGTCCCAGGAGACTGGGTATGGGTAAAGAGACACTGAGCCCGCACCTTGGAGGGACGTTGGAAAGGGCCTTACATGGTTATCTTGGTTACCCCTACTGCTGTTAAGGTTGATGGCATCAGACCCTGGGTTCATCACTCACACCTATGCTGGTCCAGCATTGAGGAACAGAAAGAGGTAGAGGAGTGGACAGCATGGTGGCACCCAGACAACCCCTTGAAGTTGAACTTCTGGAGGAAGGATGTGGAACACCCGACTGTTCCAAGCGATTGTCTGGCTTCCCACTTGCATAAAAGACAATCCACACACCTCGTTTAAAATAACTTGGAAACCGATCCAGGCAGTAGCCCTTTGTTTTCTAACTGTAAGCATTGTGCTGGTTCGAGGGAACCCCCCACCTCCCTTGGAACCAAACCTGGATGATCATTAACTAGCAAACTACACCCCTTCCCACAGCTCTGCTGAATTCCGATGGCAATCAAAGGGTACCTTAACCTTAAAACACATTACTGGACAAGGGCTCTGTATAGTCCATATCCCCAAATCTCACCAGCCCTTACACAACTTAATGATACCGCTGGGCAACTCGAGTCAATACCTAATTCCCCAGCAGGATGCTTGGTGGGCCTGTTCTACAGGACTCACGCCATGTGCCCACACAGAGGTAATCAGTAACTCCTAGGATTTTTGCATTCTCATTAGGCTAGTTCCCAGACTGTTGTACCACTCTGATGAGGACTTCTATCAGCAACTAAGAGGGGACCTCCTGAGAGCCAAGAGGGAACCTCTTATGGCCCAAACCCCAAGCATGGTTCTAGGTATGGGACTCATCGGAGCCAGGGACAGGAACAGCTTCCTTAATAACTCAGAGCCTTATTACTCTAGTTTAAGAGCGGCTATTGATTTGGATATTGAGAGACTGGAAACCTCCATCTCATACCTTCAAGAGTCCTTCGCTTCTCTAGCAGAAGTAGTGATGCAAAACAGGAGGGGATTAGATTTGATTCTCCTGCAGCAAGGAGGATTATGCGTGGCCCTAGGCGAAGAGTGTTGCTTTTATGTGGACCATTCAGGAGTAGTTAAACAATCTATGGCTTAGGTGAGGGAAGGGTTAGCAAAATGAAAGAATGAACGGAAGCACAACAGGGCTGGTTTGAGTCATGGTTTAACTCCTCTCCTTGGTTGACCACTTTAATTTCTACCTTGCTGGGGCCACTTATTATTTTACTCATGCTCCTAACCTTTGGTCCCTACATTTTGAATAAGTTGAAGCTTTTGTTAAGGACTGTGTAAGCAGGGTCCAACTATGGTGCTAAGGCAACAATACGAGAGAGTACCAACCCCAGAGGATGGATATGCGGGATGCCCCAATGAGTATGATTCTCATGAACAACTAAAGGGGGGAATGTTGAGAACGGGGTGCCATCCATGCAGCCCTATTGTATAAACAAGTTATTTCATGAACTGGGCCCCAGGAAAAGGGCATGCAAGCACCAAGGATCCAGCAGCCACCGCGGTGCCTTCAAGGGCCAATACAGGTCAAATGGGATGTGCTGGGCCCCAGGTTTATCAAGGCTGTTCAAAGATATCTATCTGAGGAATGTGCAGCTGTCTGGTTCCCCTAGCCCTGACTCCTCTCCCTCATAATTCACTCCTTCCCTCCTCCCTGTTCCTTCCAGGACCGTTCAGTTTTGGCGGGACCCAATAAGATTCAAATAAAGTGGAGGGACCAAACCAAAAGAGGACAAATATTTAGCTATCTGAATTTTAACCAATAATGTACAGGTTCTTGTGTATGAAACCTGAAAAAGCTCTTAAAAAGAGCACTTTCTCACCACTTGGGGCGACTCCCCCCCCACAGCTATTGTATCGGTGTGAGGGGCTGGTCACGGTCCAAACTCGAGCTTGTTTTAATCAAACCTCGTTGTGTGATTTGCATTACTGTGTGTTCGCTTTGACTCTCCGGGGATTAGTCAGAATGGGACACTAACACTCAGGGTCAGATTCAGTATTTGCAATTATAGGGAAGGAATCTTTGGTGAGTCAAAAGGGCTCTATGAGATGTATATTGAGGACATTCTGTCATCAGCAGATAGACTCTCTGAGGTGTTTATAGTGCACTTGCAAAGAAGTTTAATTAGTAGAACTGACTTGCAAAGGAATCTAATTTGTAGAAACTTCCCTCTGAAGTACGTAGGAAATGCATTTGAGGTAAGTAGAACCAGCTTTCTTTGATGTCTAAGGAGGGTACTCTGAGATTATTTGGGAGGTGCTTTAGGTTGGTAGTATGTGACTGTGGAGGGAGGCTCTCTTACACATGTAAGAGAGCTCTATGAAATGTGTTTGAGATCTCCTAGTGGTGTGTGGGAGGGTTTCCTGAGGTGAGCTTGGAGGGCTTACAGAGGTGCATAGGGAGGTTGTTCTGTGCATAGTAGAAAGGGCTTAATGAGTAGTGTTTGGTGGACCTTTTAAGGTAAGGCATGAGAGCTCTGTAACACGAGCAGGGAGAAAACACTGATGTAGAATGGAAGGTTCTATGAGGTTAAGGTTAAGGTTAACATTAGGATCAGTAATGTGTCAAGGTCAGGATCATGGTCACTGTCAATGTCAACAAGGGCTCTCTGTGGTTTGTATGGTGGACTTAATGTTAGTGTTAGAGTTAGGGTTGGGTTCTGGTTTGGGGCCAGTATTTTGAATGCATAGGGATGGACTTTGTTGTGAATTGAAAGGGCTTCCTTAGGCACGTATTGAGGGCTTTCTGAAGTGTGTAGATGGGCTTTCTGAGGGATTTAGAGAGCACTTGAATTGAAGTGTAGTTAGTAAAGAGGGCTTTTAAAGTAATCTAATTTGTACTTGCTGAAGTGTGTAGGAAAGTCTCTCTGAGGTGTGTAGAGACTGTTGAGGTAAGTAGGAAGGGCTTTCTTTGATGTGAATGAAGGTTACTTTGAGGTGTGTAGAGAGAACTCTGAGGTTGGTAGCTTGCAGTCTCTGATTTTTTAGAGGAACTTCTACAAGATCCATAGAAGAGATTTTTGACATGTGTCAGAGGTCTCTATGATATTTGTGGGTGGTCCTTCTGAGATGAAATGGGAGGGGTCACTCAGCTGTATAAAGAATGTGTACTGAGATGAATAGAGAGAACTCAGTGAGTTGTTTCTGTAGGGTCTTTTTAGTTGAGTAGTGAGAGCTTTGTAAGAGAAGTAGGGAGGAAAAACTGATGTAGAAGGGAGGACCTTATGAAGAGTGAAGGGGGACCTATGTCATGTGCAGGTCAGACTTGCTGACATGTATAGGGAAGACTCTCTGAGATTTGTAGTGTAGGTTCTCTGAGATGTATAGTGAGGGCTCATTTAAATCATAAGGATGACATTCTGATGTGTGCATGAGGGCTCTCACAGGTCTGTAGGGAGTTTTCTATTAGATATGCCAAATAATCTATGGGGGTGTAAGTGGGCCTAATAATTAGAGAGGATAACACAGTTGTGGAGGCAGTAAATAGTGAAATATCTCTGATATGTGTAGGGAGAATACACTGTGTTTTGATGGAAGGGTTTTTTGAGGATAGTGTAAGAAATCTCTGAAGTGTATATGAGGACTTTCAATGGAGAATGATTTGGGTTCTCTTAGGTTTGTATATGCAGCACCCAGAGATGAGTAGGGAGCATCTTTGGATGGAAGTGAGATACATCTGTGTTGTGTATGTAGCACTGGTTGAGATGTGCAGCATGGGCATTCTGAGGTTTGAATTAACATCTGTCTGGTGTTCATAGGGAGAGTTTGCTGGGATGTATATGGAGGGCTTGTGAGTTGTTTGGATGTTGCTCAATACAGTGTGGAGGAAGCATCCCTCTGCTGTGTATGGATGGCACTTTGAGGTGAGTAGTAAGGACTCTTGATGTGAGTAGGGTGGGATTACTTATATGTGTAGGGGAATGTGTTTCTGGTGTGTAGGAAATGTTCTCTGGGGTGTTAAAACAGTTTATCTTTGTGTAGAGAGGTCTCTCTGATATATGTAGGGAGAACCTTCTGAAAGGTGTAGGGGGGATTTATAAGGTTTGTCAGTGGACTTCTTGCTATGAGAGGGAGGGCTCACATAACTGAATAAGTAGGGCTTTTTCAGTGTATAGGAAAGACCTTTTAGGTGAGTGAAAAGAGCTCACTGAGATGTCTAGTGAGGGCTTTCTGAGATGAGTGGAAATTCTCTCTTAGGTGTTTAAAGAGCAATGCATAGAAGTATAGTTAGTACAAAGGTCTTGTAAAGGAGTATAATTTTTACTCAGTAAGGTATATATGTATGCCTACCTGAGGTTGTCTACACAAGTAGATACTAATCTTGATATAAGCATGGTTTCCATTGATGTTTATGGAGCATACTATGATAGGTGTAGAGAGGGGTCTCTAAGATTGGTAGTGTGCAGCTGTTGAGCTGGGTAAGGAGATGTGTATGAATTGTGTAAGAGGGTTATATGATGCTTGTCCTAGGGCTCCTTTTTGTTTGTGAGAGGGCCCCCTGAAATTAGTTGGTATGGCTCACAGAGTTGCACAGGGTGTTTGCACTGGAAATTGTAGAAAGAACTCCAAACACATTGAGCTGTGTTTGGAGGGTCATTTGAGTTGAGTAGTAAGAGTTTGGCAAGATGAATAGAGAGAAATAACTGGTGTAGAAGGTAGAGCACTATGAGGTTAGGATTAGGTTAGGCCTAAGGTTAGGGTTTAGGGTCAGGGTCAATACATGGTCAATTTCAGGGTCAGGAAGGACTCTGTGGCATGTAGGGAGGACATAGGTTTATGCTTAGAGTTAGGGTTAGGTTCAGAGTAAGATTCAGTATTTAAGGTGTATAGGGAAGGCCATGGTGGAGAGTCAAAATCGTTCTCTGAGGTGTGTATATTGAGGCCTCTGTTGGGTGAGTATATAGGCTCTTTGAGGTATTTATAGAGGACTTGAAAGCAAACATTGTTTCTTCTTGCAAAGAAGTATGGTTTTATTCACTGATTTATGTAGGGATTTTTCTGATTTGTATAGGAACTACTCTAGATTTGAGTATGGAGGGTACACTTTGCTGTGTTTGAAAGGTAAACTGAGGTGTGTAGAGAAGTCTCTGAATTTGGTAGCATGTGGCCTCTGAGATATGTTTTGTGGACATTATGAGATGTGCAGAATGGTTCTATGATGTGTGTTAGAGAACCACAAGAAGTGTGTGTGAAGGTCATTTCAGTTAAGTTGGGAGAGCTCACTCAGGTGTATAGATATGGTGCACTGAGATAAGTAGAAAGGGCTCAATAAGTTTTATTTATACTTTTTTTGATGTGAGTAGTGAGAACTCTATTAGATAAGTAAGGATCACAAGTTGATGTAGAAGGTAGGGTCCCATGAAGTTTGGAAGGAGGATCTATATGGTCTGAATTTAGGAATCATGGAGATGAGTAAGCTGGACTCTGAGATATCCCAGGTAGGTTAACTGAGGTATGTAATGAGGGATAATTAAAATTCAGAGGGATAGCACTCTGATATGTGTTTGGAGTACTATCAGAGGTGTGTAGGAAGGTCTATATTAGGTGGGCATAGGGATCTATGAGGGTTGTAGGAGGACTGTTTGAATAGTAGAAATGCTATCTCAGTTATGTAGGGAGGGACTTCTACAGTCTACAGTGAATAGTGAGATCTCTGATATGAGTAGCAATAATAAACTCAGGTGTGGTGAGAGAAATATTTGAGGATAGTAAAGAGAACCTGTGAGAGTTTTCATAGGACACTCAGAAGTGTATTTTGGGTGTTGGTTTTGGTTTGTAGTTTTGACCCCTGGAGGTAAATATGGATGGATTTTTGGTTAGTTTTGAGAGCTACAAGATATGTGTATGTAGGGTTTTTAAAGGTTTTTGAAAGGGAAATCTGAGGTTTGTATAGGAGCCTCTCTGTGATTTGTAAGGAGAACTGTTGAATGAGGTGTATAAGGTGGGTTCTCATTGATAAAAGTAAGAGTTAACTGAGGTGTGTATTTGTGGATATCTATGGTGAGTAAGGAGAGGTCTCTGAGATAAATGAGGGCAAGCTGAATTTTGAAAGGAGGGCTCTATGAGGTGTGTAACAGCGCCCTCTGAATAGTGAAATTATGGCATTCTGAGGTGTGAAGAGGCATGGTGTGTGGTGTGTAGTAACAGTTCTCTGGTCCCAACATTGATACAGTGACTGATAAATAATGTGTGTAGGAAATGTGTCTACAGTGTGTATGGATGGCCCTCTGAATTCTGCATAAAGGGCACTTGATATGAGTAGGTAGGTCTCTTAGTTGTCTGGAGAGGTGACTTATATGTGTTTAGGAAGTGTTCACTGAAGTGTGATGGGAAGGTTCTCTGAGATTTGTAGTGAAGATGATTTGATGTGTGTAGGGAGGCCTCTTTTAAGTGTGCAGGAGGAATCTATTAGGGGTGTAGAATGACTTTTGTCTGCATAGGAGTGCTCTCTGTTTTATAGTTAGGGCACTCAGAAATGAATAATGAAATCTATCTGATATGACTAGGTAGAACAAAATGAGATGTAATGGGAGTACTCTTTGAGTATAATAGGGGAAATACCTACATCGTTTAGGAAGGTCACTCAAGAGTGTGTCCAAAGTCTTCTCTGAGGTGTGTCAGGCCAACACTCAGAGGTGAGTAGACAGGGCATTTTGGTGAGTAGTAAGTTGTATCTGAGTTGTAAAGTGGGGTGTGTTGTTGTTTATAGCATGGGAATTCTGAGGTTTGAATTAACACCTCATTTGAATTTATAGGGAGTACTCTGGGATATATAGGAAAGACTTTCTGAGTTGTACAAATGTTGCTCAATAAAGTGTGGAGGAAGTGTCCCTACAGGGTATATGAATGGAAATTTTAGGTGTGTAGAAAACTTCTTGGTATTAGTAGGGAGTCATTTTTTAGACATGTAGGGAAGTGAGTTTGAGGTGTGAAGGAAAGATTCTCTGAGGTGTTTAGTGGGTTCTCATTTTTATGTAGGGTGGGCTCTCTGACATGTAGGGAGGGTCCTCTGAAGGGTGTAGGAGGGTTTTATGAGATTTGTAGGAAGGCATATTGATGAGAGTGTAAGTGTTCACTTAAGTGAATCAAAGGTCTATTTGCAGTACATAGGAAAGGTCTCTGGTGAGTCAAAAGTTTTCTCTGAGGTGTGTATTGCAGGCTCCCTGAGGTAAGTATAAGGAGTCTCTATGGTATTTAGAGAATCTTGCTAAGAAGAATAGTTACTAGGGCTTGTGAAGAAATAGTTTATACTCACTCAAATATGTAGTTATATCTCTCTGATGTGTGGAGGGAATGATGTAAGGTGGCACTCTTATAAAGGGTAGTATCACAGATTTATCAATATGAAATTCAATGAGTCCAAATATGAGACACAAATATAAACACACACAGAAACTTCTGAGATCTGGTGCTATTTAAATTGGAATCTGAGTGGAGGGATAGACTCTTCCAATGGCCTTTCCTGTTTCACCTTTGGTCTTCTTGGGAAATATCACCAGAGTTGTTGGTCCCAACATTGATACAGTGATTCTGATCTTTGAAAATGCCCCTACTAGGGACTTTTCTTAGAAATAAGCATCCAAAATGAGTAGACAGCAAGAACTCATGACTCTGGACTTGCTGTCTCAACACAAGAGAGAATGGGAGTTTATCTGGAATGTGGGTATCTAGCTACTAGGGTTCCAAGTTCTGTGTGTTCTACTGCCAAGGAAGTGAGGTCACTTCCTTTGAGACTCCATACCCAAAGCCCTTTCTCACACAAGGTGGTTCTAATAGCCCTCTGAGATGCAGGTTTCTCCCATCTTCCCTATACACAAGTGGACATGGTTAGAACAACACACCCTGAATCTACTCCCCAGACTGTCCCAGGTATAGCCAACTCACCTGGTTTAGAGAGACAGTTTGAATCAGACCCATTTCCTCCTTCTGGTCGGGTGGGTGGTACTGAAGAAGTCATTATTCCTTACAAGGCCTGAATACTTTTGCCACTTATTACGCTGGGATTATTCTAGCATGTGCTTTTGAAGTTGTCATAAGGTGTGTAAGATCATTTACATATGTACTCCTTGGGAATGCTAATGTTTGAGTCATGTTTATGTAAAGCACCAACATACAGAAAACACAACACAGAAAGGAGAGGGACAAGAAATGACATACAATTCTACCATGATGTGAGTTCAACAGTAAAAGAGGGGAAACCAACTTCTAACTTTTTCTTTTTTCCACTCTGCCCCACTGGAAGTTTGTCATGAATGATTTTCAGAGATAGAATTCCTGTGCCATAGACATTATAATGCTTCCTGTGGAATTTAGAATTGTTTCAATATTTCTTCTCATTGTATGATGTGGGTACACTACAAAGAATCACTGGCACCAGAGAATTCTATGGTCCAAAATCTGTAGCTTCCCAATCTAAGTGAAGCCACATCAGCATCTGGTTTCAAAGAAAAATATATCAACAAGAGTCATGGTATTTCACTTCCAAGATGTAGTATTCAGAAGTCTCATTTATTTTTCTCCATAGTCCCATTGCAGTTACACTACTATAATTCCAGAGATTTTTTGGAAAAGTTTGTGTGGCAGTGGGCAAATTTCCAGGGACTCCATTAAATATCAAGGAACTGGAATTTCTGTTTCCATTTCTAAATGCCTCACATAGATGAAAGTATTTTGGTTATAAAATTCATGAGTGTAATTTTTCTCAAAAAGAAACAATGATGTGAAATTGCCAAAACTTTGTTCAATACCATGGTCATAACCAAGGTAGTGAAATTGTCTTTCTCCATTTCTTTAGGGAACATCTGCATTGCTTTTTTCAAGGTCACAGCAGGTCACTTCTTTTTGTGTGTGCTGTTGAAAACACTTTCTCAAAACATGACATCAGACAGCACGACATACACATAACACAAAATCAAAGGCCTTGAAACTTTTCAGGTGAATCTCCATTGCAACGTAACAGATGTTCAAAAACTCTAATTGAATAAAAAAAAATAGAACTGATCAAAAAAGTCATGAGCTCAAAAAATATGTAGAATTAAAAAAAAAAGAGTCCTGGAAAAATGATACGGCCGTTAATTACTTTAGTAAAGCACCATAAAATTTACTTTTGTTGGAGTTTAGGTAAGGCTCTTTTTTACCTTTTTTTTTTATCCTTGGGTTTGAGACCAGTCTCCTACTGACCCTTTAGGCTTCCTTTATTTACATTTCAATGTAAGCCTTGACTGAGGTCTGGATCTGAAAGGGGATAAAATGTTCCAGCAGAAACTTGATGCTTAGGGCATTTTAACCCTTAATCCTGGTTAGTAATCAATTCAGGTTTGGATGCAGAAAATTGTGAAACAATTATCTCCCAATATTTGTGGGGGCTGGGGCTACTATATCATACTCCTTACTAGGACATGCCACTGATGGTTGGGCTGGTTCTAAGAGCTGAGAGCGCAGGGTCACCATGTGTGGTGTGTGTTTGCCCCATCTTTCTTTAGTAGATCCTGTAATAGCAAGATTTTTTGTTCTACATAGTAAATCCTCCTCTTCATCTGAACTATCCTCACACCCCGTTTCATTTTCCTTGTCTATCTCTGATCTTATTGACGCCCTTTCTGATGCTTTAGACCTTTCCTCTTTTATTTCCTCCAAAACCTCTTCCTCTTGTTTTATGACCTCTCTGCATTTGGTTCGGGCTCTTTTAGTTTCAAGAGGAATTTCATTGGCACGGAGCAAATCCTTTAAGGGAACTTCCATGGGCATTCGTGACATTTCAGTGCCCACTTTTCTCTATTAAACTAACAGAATGCAAAGCACTTTAACTAGGAAAACAAAAGTGAAAGCACTTACAAACACTCAATCTCCATCGCTTATCCTGCGAACTTCTATTCTTCTAACTAAAATTTACAAAGAAGTTCCCAGCAGAAGAAAAAAAATTAGAAGGCAATACTTATTCAATAGCTAAGGTGACTGGAGAAGAGAGAAGGACTGACAATTCAGTTTTGAAAAAGGGAAAAGGACTAGGTAAACACTGTCTTCAGGGAATAGTCATTACTCTAATGCAGATTCACTGAGTGCCCTGTGCCCACTTTTGAATGAACACAAGAATCTCATCTCCTTCTGTTCTGTTAAGAAACGTCAGGCTGTGGAGATAGCTCAGTTGGTAAAGTGCTTGCCTTACAAGCACAAGATCCTGGGTTTGATACACAGCACCGCAAGAAAAAAAAAAAAAAAGAAAAGAAAAGAAAGTCAAAAATTAGCAAACCATCTCAAAAGTTTAGAACCATCTTGCTTGTGCACAGATCTAATTGGTTTCTCATTACCTTCCCACAAATGTGAGAGTCTGATGATAGACTACTGACTTGGAAAGACTTGAATATCAATACTCATATGTGCAATCACCCCCATCGGAGGGCTCCCAGGGTAGGGCATTGCTGAATGCTTCTGTGTTCCTTGAAATTTACTGGGGAACAACAAATGGGGAGGGTCACCACAAGGAAGACCTGCAACTCTGAATGGTGCTGAGTTTGGTAAGCCCTGAGGCACCAGTGAGTTTGAAAATAGGAAATAGTCCCTGTTTTTTAAGCTGGTAAAAATCGAAGTCATGGAAATTTCTCCCCTCTTATCTCCTGCTCCTGTAGATATTCATCTTATGACATTATGGCATTATGTGATAACATTATTTATCCACTAAATTTATTTATGAAGGAGAAAGAGCCCTGTATGACTTTTGGCAGGTCTGATATGCCCATGAAATGAGCATAAGCTCAGTCAGTTTCCAAGTCACTGTAGAAAACCTTTAAGCTAACAAGGTCAGCTCATGGTAATTTCTCTTCATTGTCCACTCTTGGAAAATGCCTAAAAATACATTTGCTGGGATCCTTGCTTAATTCTCCAAAACAGGAGAAAAAAGAAATCACAGAAAAGGGGTGATGAATCCTGGGTTCCAGAGGGGTTTGATTCCACTGGAAACAGATTCACTGTCTTGACCAAGAAGTAACATGAACAAGTATATCAATAAAGCTTAACTGAGTGTTAGTCCTTTGCCTCTAACACATCTTTCTAACAATATCCTCAACATGGTTCTGTACCCAGTTGTCCCAGTCTTGACTTTCACACTCTGAATCAGCATCACCAGATCCAAACACTGAGGCACCAAGCTCTGAGGGCTGTACAATTCCCTTTCTAAGAAGAGCATCCAAGACAAAGGTGTAGTGTGCCAAACTCTCAATTGAAAAATCACAAGAACATACATTCTTTTAAAATTATTATTATTCTGACAGCTAGACCAACGTAGACAAAATAAAAATTTTAAAGTGATATATTATGACCGCAGCTTTCCTACTGAAATCCAAACTAGGCAAATACAGTGATTAAAGGCACAGTGTGAAGCCCAGAACAATCAATGTCATAGTGAGATTGAGACATCCTGGAAACACAGCCCACAGACTTTGCCCACTGTCTTGTGTTAGCAAGGAGCAGCAAGGTAGTGCAGGCTACATATGTCCCTCCTCATGTTCTCACATCTGCAGCTGTGTACTCAGGGTATGGTGATCCTGACAAAGAGAACATGGATCTTAGGGGCCACCTGGTTGGTCTCAGGTACAAGATTGCAAATCAAATCTGAAGGGTCAAATCCCAGGTGGCATGGAACCCTGAGTACGACTGAGGGATGTTTCATTGCAGTTGCATTACTGGTGACATGTTCCTCCCAGAGAAGTTGGACAAAGGCGATGCTTTTTATGTGTCTTGATCAGCTGCCTTTTGAACTCTTTCAGTTACTGGGCATGGTTTGTTTCTAATGGAGACTGTTGAGAACTTGCATCCTGGTTTCAGTTAGTGCTCTGTCTTACCGCTCTGCTCACTGCCAGTGAAGCTCATGAAGAGCAGTCCTAGTCATGAGAATTCTATAATCATATGGATTCTATAATAGGACTACAACCCACAGGACAACTATTATACCACTTTTGGATAGTGTAGTATTGGTATTACTATTACTAACTAAGGACAGATATTGAATTATCTTGAGGTGTTTTATTATGATATTATTTTTGCATAATAGACTACAAAACAGCTATTATATTGTTATGGATGTTATTGCACACTGCTTTTCTCAATATTCAATTAACATAATAGAAGGTATTATGTTAATAGTAAATGCTATACTATGGATAATGTAATAGTATTAAAACCTCTGAGCCATTATTATATTTGTTGTATTTACTATAGTATAAATAGTACATCAATTTTAAAAGGTAGTTATCATATCAGTTTGGTATGTCATAGTATGGATATCATATTAGTATTAAAAGCCACAAATAAACCTTTAGGTCATTTTTAGAAGTTCAAGTATGCATGTCATCCTAGGATTAAAATCAACATGTTAGTTAATACATTAATTTTAATAACTCATAAAAATTGTTTAATGCTAAAAGTGCAGGTATTTTATTAGCATAAGGTTGTATAATATAAACATGTTAATGTTAAATGCTACAGAACACCTGTTTACTAGTTTTCTAGTTATTTCAAGGATATTAAATGAATATTAAAATCCACAAGTAAGTTTTATATTGGTTTCAGGGTTTATGGAAGAGATGGCATATAGTAATTTTAAAGACTACAGGACATATATTTCATTGTTTATTTAGGCAATATTATGGATGTCATATTAGTATTGCAAGGTATAGGGGAGCTAGTATATTCATTTTAGATGCTAGACTATGAATAACACATTAGATTTAGAGGTCACAGCACATTTTCTATATTTGTATTTGATACTCTAGTATGGATATTATATTAGCATTTGAGTACTCTGAATGGCTGTGATATCCATTTCTGATCTTGTAATATAGGAAAAAATATATTAATATTAAAGGCAGAAGAGTTCTTGTATAATTTTCCATGCTATTGTATGCATATACTGTTCAAAATAGGACATGGAACAGCCATAATAGGAATATTGTATTATTATTGAAGTCTACACGAGAGCTATTATATGTATTTTAGATGGTCACTATGGATATTATAATCATCTTTTAGGTCCCAGGGAATCTACTATATTAGTTTAATGTGAAATTGTAAGAATATTTCTTTAGCATTAAAGGTCACATGGCAACTATTAGTTTTAGAGGGTACAACAAATTTATCACATTCATATTAAGGGTACCAATTCAGGCAGCTATTCTGTTAGGTTTAGATTTTATAGAATGGAAAGCATGTTAGTATGAACAGCCAGAGGCTAGTGATTACAGCAGTTTTAATGCTATAGTATGAACACAATATCAGTATAGAAAGAACAAGGGACAGTTTAAAAAATAACATAATTCTTTTTGAAATTTAATTTAATTTATTTATTTTTTATGTATTATTCAGGATTGAACCAAGTGCCTCACTTGTACTAGGCAAGTGCTCTAAAGGAAGCCATAAACCCAGCACCAAAGGACAGTTTTGATATGAGTTTGAGGGGCTACATATCCCATATTATGTAAATTTGAAAGAACTCAGGAAACTATTAATTTTGGATGTAAAATAATTGATAATATGTTGGCATTAAAAGTCAAAGGACAACTACTATATTATCTATAAATTCTAATATATGAATATTATGTTACTAAAGGACACAGTGCATATTAAGGATATTTTGTGAGTATCAGCAGTCACATTAAGAGTATTAGTGTCTTCAGTCACAGTGAGTGTATTATGTGAATGTCAGGTTCCACAGTGAGGATATTATGTTAGTGTCAGAGGTCAAGTGTAAACATTATATGAGTGTCATAGACCAGAGCGAGTGTATTTTTGTTAGTTCCTTGTGTCCTAGTTATGATATTAGGTGAATATAAGTGGTCAAATGAAGTAGGTATTAGATTTTGTTTTGGTGAATATTCATGTGTGGAAAAGCATGATACTCACAATGATCTCAATCACATAAAATGTGCTGTTGTGTAGGTACACTCATGACCTGGAAGGCATGTCCAAGTAAGCAGATTGCAAATTAATAACTTTGATCTTTGCTTGTATTTTTATTTTTTCTCTAATTTACATTTAAAAATATAAATGGTATTTAAAAAAATAAATGGTATTTTTAAAAAAGTGGTCAAGTGTGGATTGTATATGAATGGGAGAGTCCACATGCAAATACTTTGTGAGTATTTTAGACCACAGTGAAGATATTATGAGTGTTATAGGTCAAGGGAGAATTTTATGTAAAAGGGACCAGAATGAGGATAAGTGTCATAGACCACATAAGGATATTCTGTGTCAGTGGCTATAGTGAGGTAATTACCAGAGTGTCAGAGGCATTGTGAAGGAATTATGTGAATGTTGGTAGGCAGATTAAAAGATATTATGTGAATGTGAGCTGCCAGAGTGAAGACATTATGTGTCAGAGGCCAAAGTGAGGGTAATATCTGGATTTCAGTGGCTACCGTGAGAAAAGTTTGTGAAGGTTAGTGGTCAGAGAATATTATATGAGAATCTGAGGCCATAGGAAGGATATTATATGAATGTCAGAGACCAGATAAGGACTCTATGTGAGTGTCAGATGTTTAGTGAGGGTGTAATGTGAGTTAAAGAGGCCACATGGAGGATATTTTATGTGTGTCAGAGACCACAGGAAGAGCATTATGTAAGACTCAGAGGTTACAGTATGGACATTTAGTGCATGTAATTATTTATAGTGAGGAAATTATGTGAATATCAGAGTTCAAAGTGAGGGCATTATGTGAGTGTGAGAGGTTACATGTTATTATGTGAGGTTCAGAGGTCACAATGAAGTAGTATGCAAAAGTCAGAGGCTACATTGAGTTTTATATGTGAGTGTTAGAGACCACAATCAGGATTTTATGTGAGTATCAGGGTAACAATTAAGGAATTTTTTGAGCCAGACCAAGGGAAGATATTATGTGATTGTCATGGCAATAGTGAGTGTATTACATGAGTGTCAGAGGACACAGGATATTATGTAAGAGTCAAAGACCATAGTGAGGATATTGTGTGTCAGAAAGCACATTAAGGATTTTATATAAATGTTTGAGACCACACTGATGACATTATATCACTGTCAGAGGCCAGACTAATTTTATTGAATGTCAGAGGTCTTAGGGAAGATACTCAATGAGTGACAGTGGTCATGGTAGTCACATTGAGAATATTATGTGTCAGTGGTAAGAGTGATGATATGTTAGTGTCAGAGGCTACAGTGAGGGAATTATGTGAGTCTTATTGGCCACAGTGAGGGTATTATATTAATCTCAGAGGCCACATTGAGGATATTATGTGAATGTCAGAGGCTACTGTAATGGTATTTTGTGAGTTTCAGAGGCCAGAGTGAAGGTATTAAGTAAATGTCAGAGGTTTAATTGTGTATATTATGTAAGTATCAGAGGCCACAGTGATGGTATTTTATGAGTGTCAGAACCAAATGAGACTATTACGTGAGTGGCAACTGTCCCAGAAAGGATATTGTATGAGTGTCAGAGGCTACAGCTGGGATATACTGTCAATCAGAGGAAAAGTACAGTGGAAATTATGAGGGTGTCAATGGCCACAGAGAGGATATTTTGTCACATCAGGGTCCAGCATGAGGATATTATGAGTGTACCAAGTCACAGTGACTGTCTTGGACCATAGTGAGTGTATTATGCGAGTGTCAGAGGTGACAATTATATTATGTGAGTGTATAAGACCACATTGAATGTATTTGGTGAGTATATAGAGGCCACAGTGAGGATTTCATGTTAGAGTCAAGGTAATAGTGATGGCAATTTGCGAGTGTCAGATGACAAGTGAGGATATTATGTGAATGTCAGGGTCAAAAGTGAGTATATTAAGTGAGTGCGAGAGGTCAAAGTTAGAATATTATGTGAGTGTTGGAGGCCAGATTGAATTTATTATATGAATATCAGAAACTAAATGTGGATATTATATGAGCATCAGAGGCTATATTGCAAGCATGAGGTGAGTGTCTCAGGTCACAAAAAGGTATTATGTGTATGACAAGTCACATTGAATGAAATATGTGAGAATAGGAGGCCAATCTATGGGTATTATGTGAGTATCTCAGGTTAGAATAAGGATACTATGTCAGTATCAGAGATCAAAATGATGACATTATGAGTGCAAGAATTCACAGAAAGGAAATTATATCAGTTTCAGACATCACACTGAGGTTATTATGTCAATATCAGAGGCCAAACTGGGGATATTTTATGTGTGTCAGAGGACCCATTGATAATATTTATGTGACTTTCAGAGGACAGAGTGCAATATTATGTGAGTGACAGACCAGAGTGGTAGTAGTCTGTCTGAGGTTAAAATGTGTGTATTATGTGATTGTCAGAGACCAGAATTGGGGATTTAAGTGTCAGAGGGTAAAGTGAGGGTATTATGTGAGTGCCAGATGTCACAGTATAGTTATTATGTGTCAGAGGCCAATTAAGGCTATAATGTCTGGGTCAGAAGTCAAATTGAATGCGTAATATGAGTGTCTGAGATCTCAGTGAGTTTATTATTTGAGTGATAGTGGTCAAAGTGAGAATATTACATTAGTGTCAGAGGCCTAGTGAGGATATTTTGTGAATGTCATAATCCAAATTGAGGGTATTACATAAGTAACAGAGGTCCCAGTGAGGTTATATTGTGGTTATAAGGGGTCACAGTGAGGACATTATGTAAGTGTGAGAGGTCATGTGAGGATATTATGTGACTATCAGACTCAGAGTGAGGATATCATGTGTCACATAACACGTGAGGAACTTAGGTGAGTATCAGAGGCACCAATGAAGATAAATGAAAGAGTCCAAAGTCACTTCAGAAAATAATGTGTGTGTCAAAGATCACAGTGAGGACATAATATGAGTGGCCACAGAGGTATTATGTCATTTCTAAAGAAGAACAATGAGAATATTATTTGAGTATCACAGGACTCAGAAGGGGAATTATGTGAGAGCCAGAGGACACATTGAGGGTATTCTTTGAGTGACTCAGGTCACGCAAAAATATTATGTGTGTGAGACAGGTCACATTGAGGTTATTATGTGAGTAACAGAGGTTACACTGAGGATAATATTTCAGAGTTAGAGGTCACAGGAGGGTATTATGTGTCTATCACAGACAATAGTGAGTATATTTTATGAATGTCATAAACTACAGTGAGGGTATTAAGTAAATGTTAGATGTCACAGTGAGGGTAATCTGTGAGTGTGACATGTTAGATGAGGGTATTATGTCAGTGATAGAGGCTAATGGAGGACATTTGTGTCGGAGGTCAGAGTGAATGTATAATGTGTCAAATGTCACATTGAGGGTATGATATTACTGTCAAAGAGCAAGTGAGAATATTTTTGAATGTCACAAGTAACAATAAGTATATTTTGTGAATGTGAGATGTCAGAGTGAGAATACTGTTAGTCTTCAGTAGCCTAAGTCTTGGAGGAACTTGATAATGCAGTGAACCAAAAAGTATGCTGCCCCTCTAGGGATGGTGAACTCCAGGTGGGGTCTATTTCCTGCTAGTGGGCAGAGGTATCTCCACATTTTGACAGGGTCACAGTTGCAGGGTCACTAAACTATGGACCGGGGCCTGGCTGGTCTTGTCCCAGCTCTCTGGGCATACTTCCCTGACAGGAAAGTCTCCTATTCCTAGATTTTTGAGGAATCTCCATACTGCCTTTCAGAGTGGTTGCATTAATTTGCAGTCTCACCAACAATATGTTAATGTACTTTTGCCTCCCACCCTCACCAACACATGTTATTTCATTATTATCTGCATTTTTTAGTGCCAGAGATTGAACCAGGGGTTTTACCACTGAACAAAATCCCATGTCTCCTTTTATATTTAATTTAGAGACAGTGTCTTGCTGAATTTCTTAGGGCATCTCTAAGTTGCTGAGACTAGCTTGAAACTAATGAACCTCTTGCCTCAGCCTCCTGAGCTGCTGGCATTATGGGTATGTGCTACAACACCTGGTTTTATTTCTATTCTTGATAATGACCATTCTGACGTCAGTGAGAAGAAATGTCATTGTGGTTTTAAGTTGTATTTCAATAATTGCTAGAGATGTTAAAAATGTCTTCATAGATTTGTTGACCCTTAATATTTCTTCTTTTGAGATATATGTGTTATGTTCATTTGTTCATTTATTGGTTGTTTTATTTGTATTTTGATGTTAATTGATATAGTTCTTTGATTCAGTTCCTTTAATCCAGGCATAAACTAACAGTAAATTACTGGAATAGGTAAAAAAAAAATAGTTATTGCTTGTATTAAATTTGCTATAACATTCTATGGGGGCTGATAGAGGGAAAAGAGAAAGATTAATGAAAAGAGGGAGACACAACAAAGAAAAGATAGAAAACAACTATATACACCAAGGTAAAAAGAAAAATCGATGGATGTGAAAAATTTGAGGCTTAGTAGATGGTGTAAGAGGGAAAATGGGGGTAAGAGGAGCAAGTATAAACCAGAGCAGAATGATTCTAATTAATACTTTAACCTTTAGAGAAATACATTCAAATGGGCTGAAGATATAATGTTGGCTATTAGGGTAACAGCCACCAATCAAGATAAGGAGTTATACATATGATCAAAGTTGCTTTCACAACTTAGCACATACTTTATATGAATTAACATCAGTCTGGAAAATGTGGATCCCTGACAGATTAGGCCTATCTGGGAAGAACTTGAGAATCCAGCACTGTAAATGTCTTGAAAGCACCTTCTATTGTGTGCTGTTTATCTGCGAAGGTAAACAAACTGATGCTTGAAAAGGAGGAAGCTATTGCTTTCTTAATGCCCAGTACTTGTAGTGTTTTATAATGAAATAAAATCCTTCCATGATAAACAATAGTTAAAAGATTTACAAATAGAAACCAACACTACAGAATATTCTCAGAAAAATATTCCATGAGGAAAAAATGAAAAACAATGATGTAAGTCAGCAATGGGAGGAACTGCCCTAAAGGAATAGCCAAATAAAGGAGAAACCAAATCAAGTTAAAAACCAAAAATAAGCCAAAATGACCAGGAATACAAATCACACCTCAATAATAATCCTGAATATAAATGGCTTGAAATCATCAATCAAAAGTCACAGACTGGCAGATGGGATGAAAAGGAAAGACCCAACAATATGCTACCTGCAAGACACTTACCTCATAGAAAAAATTGCCCACAGACTAAAGGTGAAAGAATGGGATAAAAACATACCATGACCATGGACTCAGGAAAAAAGTGGAGGTATCCATTCTTATATCAGACAAAGTGAACTTCAAGCCAAAGTTAGTCAGAAGAGATGAAGAAGGACATTTCAAACTGCTTAAAGGAAGCATAAATCAGCAAGACATAACAATCATAAATATTTATGCCCCAAACAATGCCTCATTCATGTACATCAAACAAATCCTTCTCTATTCCTGGAACCAAATAGACCAGAACAGAATAATACTAGGTGGCTTTAACACATCTCTCTCACCACTGGACAGATTGTCCAAACAAACATTGAACAAAGAAACCATAGATCTCAATAACACAATCTATAATTTAGACTTAACAGACATATATAGAATATTCCATCCAACAATGAGTGAATACACTTTCTTCTCAGCAATACATGGATCCTTCTTGAAAATAGACCATATATTATGCCACAAAGCTACTCTTAGCAAATACAAAAAGACATACTACCTTGTATTCTATCACATCATAATGGAATGAAATCAGAAATAAATGGCATAATAAAAAAACAGAAACTACTCCAACACCTAGAGATTAAATAATATGTTATTAAATGATACATGGATAAAAGAAGACATTGGGGGAAATAAAAATTCTTAGAGGTAAATAAGAAAAAAGATACAACATATCAAAATCTCTGGGACACTATGAAAGCAGTACTAAGAGGAAAATTTATTGCATGGAGTGCATTCAATAAAAGAAGAAAAAGTCAGCAAATCATCGAACTAACACTACAAATCAAAACCCTAGAAAATGAAGAACAGATCAACACCAAAAGTAGAAGAACATAGGAAAAAAAATCAGAGCTGAATTCATTGAAATTGAAAGCAAGAAAAACAATTTTAAAAAAATAGACAAAATAAAAACTTGTTTCTTTGAAAAAATAAACAAAATTGATAAATCCTTAGCCACAGTAACAAAGAAAAGGAGAGAGAAAATTTAAATTACTAAAATTTGGGATTAAAAGGGAAATATCACAACAGACATGATTGAAATACAAAACATAAATGGAAGCTCCTTTGAAAATCTATACTCCAACAAAATAGAAAATCTCAAAACATCAACCTGTTGTTTAGAAACACATGATCCACCCAAACTGAATTAGGAGGACATACACAATTTAAATAGATCAATTTCAAACAATGAAATAGAAGAAGTCATCAAAAGCCTACAAACAAAGAAACTTCCAGGACCAGATGGATTCTCAGCCGAGTTCTACAGGACCTTCAAAGAAGAACTCATTCGAATACTCCTCAAAGTATTCCATGAAATAGAAGAGGAAGGAACCCACTCACACTCATAATATGAGACTAATATCACCCTGATCCACAAATCAGACAGAGACCCATTAAGGAATGAAAATTTCAGATGAATATCCCTAATAAACATAGATGCAAAAATTCTTAACAAAATTTTAGCAAATCATATACAAAAACATATGAAAAAGATAGTGTACCACGATCAAGTGGATTTTATCCCAGGGATGCAAAGTTGGTTCAACATCCAGAAATCAATAAATGTAGTTCACCATATCAGCAGACTTAAAGATAAGAGTCATATTATTATTTCAATAGATGCAGAAAAAATTTGATAAAATACAGCACACTTTCATGCTCAAAACTCTAGAAAAAATAGGGATAGTAGAAACATTCTTCAACATTGTAAAGTCTATCTTTGCTAAGCCTATGGCCAATGTCATTCTAAATGGAGAAAAATGAAAGCATTTCCCCTAAATATTGGAATAAGGCAGGGATGCCCTCTGTCACCACTTCTATTCAACATAATCCTTGAAATTCTAGCTGAGCAATTACACAAACCAAAAAAAAATTAAAGTGGTGCAAATACAAAAAAAGAACTCAAAATATCACTAGTTGCCAATGGCATGATTCTATATTTAGAGGAACTAAAAGTTTCCACCATAAAACTTCTAAAACTCATAAATAAATTCAGTAAAGTAGCAGGATATAAAAATCAATGCTCAAAATCCAATGCATTTTTATTCATAAGTGATGAATCCTCTGAAAAAAATTTAGGAAAACTATTCCATTCACAATATTCTCAAAAATCAAATAAATACTTGGGAAATAATCTAACAAAAGAGGTGATTGAGGAAGGCACAGAGTTACAAACCAAAGGAATGAACAATCTATTCAAGGAAATAATATCAGAAAATTTCCCAAATTTGAAGAATGAAATGGAAAATAAAATACAAGAGGCTTACAGAACATCAAATACACAAACTTACAACAGATCCACACCATAAATGACTAATGTAGACCTCTACAATGAAAACTACAGAACACTAAAGAACAAAATTAAAGAAAACATTACAAGATGAAAAGATCGTCCATGTTCTTGATAGGCAGAATTAATATGATCAAAATGGTCATACTATGAAAAGTGCTATACAAATTCAATGCAATTCCAATTAAAATTCTAATGATGTACCTCATAGAGATAGAAATGAATCATGAAAATCATTTGGAAAAATAAGAGACCCAGAATAGCTAAAGCATTCCTTAGCAGGAAGAATGAAGCAGGGGGTATCACAATACCAGAACTCCAACTGTAGTACAGAGCAATAGTAACAAAAATGGCATGATATTGGTACCAAAATAGATAAGTAGATCAATGGTAGAGAATAGAGGACACAGAGACAAACCTAAATAAATACAAATATCTCATACTAGACAAAGGTGCCAAAAACATACAATGGAGAAAACTTAACTTCTTCAAAAAATGGTGCTGGGAAAACTGGAAATCCATATTCAGCAGAATTAAACTAAACCCTTATCTCTCACCCAGCACAAAACTCAACTCAAAATGGATCAAGGACCTTGAAATCAAACTAGAGACCCTGCACCTTATAGAAGAAAAAGTAGGTCCAAAACTTCATCATGTTGGTTTAGGATCAGATGTTCTTAACATGATTTCCAAAGCACAAGAAATAAAAGCAAGAATCAATAATTGGGATAGATTCAAACTAAAAAACTTTTTCTCAGAGATCCAAGATGGTGGACTAGAGGGAGCCTTCATTCCTTTTTTCTCCATTACTCTGGTTTCAAGCAGAGAATATCAGTTTCTTGGTGAGTCAGTTTTTGCTGCTTATCAATCCCTTGCTGCTTAACACTTTTGTCTACTGTGATCACCTGCAGTCAGCCGGCATATTGATGCCTTTCAGAGTGCAGATTGCTCACTGTCAGGTGCCTTTAATCCATCATTTGCCTTCCAGTTGTCTGGAAGTTCCCTATCACAGTACCTGCAGGTTTGTGTACATGTGACTGCCATCATTTTGAGACAAGAGCCAGGCTCTGTAGAACCCCTAACCAGACTGACTGAGCCCTGTCTACAGGATCCTTCAGCATGACCAATCACTCCCTGCCTCCAGGGTCCTCACATAGAATGACTGAGCCCTGGCACGAGAACCCCCAGACTGACTGATTGCATCCTGCCTATAGGATTATGCAACCAGTCCAATCACACCCCACCTCCAGGACCCCTGCCTGACCAACCACTCACTGCCTCTAGGACCTCCAGCCAACCAAGCCCACACCCCAAACTGCAGTTCCCCATTTGTCAACACATTTGGAAGCCAGAGTGGCCATCTTAGATAATTCTAGAAGTCATAACTCTGATCTTTAGGTGGGGAAAACCCCATTCTGAGATGCCTGCAGGAGACTTGAATCTCATTGTCAGATACTTCTCAGACAATAAAGACAAAATATTTAATCTTGAAAATAAAGTTGCTGAAATAGAGAAGATGGTAAGAAATCATGAACAGAATCTCCAAGAACTATGGGACATCATGAAAAGGCCAAATTTAAGAATTATTGGGATTGAGGAAGGCACAGAGTTACAAACCAAAGGAATGAACAATCTATTCAAGGAAATAATATCAGAAAATTTCCCAAATTTGAAGAATGAAATGGAAAATCAAATACAAGAGGCTTACAGAACATCAAATACAAAAAATTACAACAGATCCACACCAAGGCACTTTATAATGAAAATGACTAATGTACAAAATAAGATAGGATTTTGAAGGCTGCAAGAGAAAAGCATCAGATTATATATAGGGGAAAACCAATGCGGATATCAGCAGATTTCTCAGCCCAGACTGTAAAAGCTAGTAGGGCCTGGAACAACATATTAGACCTGAGACCCTTCACTAAATAAAAGAAAAAGTAGGTTTGAATCTCCATCAAGTTGGTTTAGGATCAGACTTCCTTAACAAGACCCCCCATAGCACAAGACATTAAAGCAAGAATCAATAAATGGAATAGATTCAACTAAATTTTTTTCTAAGCACAGGAAACAATCAATGTGAAAAGAGAGCTAACATAGTGGGAGAAAATCTTTTCCACACACACTTCAGACAGAGCACTCATCTCCAAAGTTTACAAAAAAGCTTCAAAAACTTTACACCCAAAATACAAAGAACCCAATCAATAAATGAGTTAAGGAAATGGGCAGACACTTCACAGAATAAGATATACAGGTGATAAACAAATATATGAAAAAGTGCTCATCATCCCTGGTAATTAGAGAAGTGCAAAGTAAAATCACTTAATATTTTATCTAACTCCAATTAGAATGGCTATTATCAAGAACACAAGCAATTAATAAGTGTTGACTTGGATGTGGGGAAAAAGCACACAGATATATTGTTGGTGGAGTTGCAAATTTGTATAGCCACTCTGGAAAGCAGTATGGGGATTCCTTAGAAAGCTTGGAATGGACCCACCATTTGACCAAGCTATACCATTCCTCAGTTTATACCCAAAGGATTTAAAATAAGCATATTACAGTGATGCAGCTACATCAATGTTCATAGCAGCTCACTTCACAATAGCTAATTTGTGGAACAAACCTAGATACACTTCAATTAATGAATGGATAAATAAATTGTGGTGTATGTACATGATGGAATATTACAAAACCATAAAGAATAGTAAAATTATGGCATTTGCTGGTAAATGAATAAAGTTGGAAAATATCATGCTAAAAAAAAAAAGAAAGAAAATATCATGCTAAGTGAAATAGGTCAAGCCCAAAGAACCAAAGGCTGAATGTTTTCTCTGACAAGTGCATGACAATATATAAGGAGGGTGGTTGATGGTGGAAAGAGAAAATGAAGGAACTTTGGATGGTGTAGAGGAAAAAGGGGTGGTAGGGTGTGGGAATGGAAAAACAGTAGAATGAAACAGACAGTATTACCCTATATATATGTATGATTACATGAAAGGCATGAATATACACTGTGTACAACCATAGAAATGAAAAGCTGTACCCCATTTGTGTACAATTAATCAAAGTGCAGTTCATAAAAATAAATATCAAAAAATTAAACTCTAAAACAAAGAATAATTCTTGGGAGTTGAGAAGAAGGTGCCAATCAAGTATGTGGATGTAAGTGAACTTACAGTAGGAGTATGCAAAATCTACATGATATATAAAGGATAGTAACCAAGAAGTGTTCTACCTAGTCCATTGACCTAAGGATCCTCAGCCTTCCCCCACCAAAAACACAAAAAATGTAATAAATGAATGAATGAAATGGAATAGACAAGAATGAAATTTACACAGGACTTGATAATTTTCAACTGCTTCTGGGTAATAAACAGTCACTCCAGGACTTCTCCATCCTGTGATCTTCTGTCTCTGCCCAGATGCTCCTAGCAGAGGCCTGTGGTTAGGGGTCTCTTGATGCAGGGCAGTTTCCTGAAGTTGAAGCTTTTTAATCCCATCATGTGAGTGTTTTTCTTCCTGGAAGGAAGAACTGTGGACTCAAGAGGAGTCTCAGTTGCAAGAATTTCCTTTGGACACCACCTTGGTCTCTAGCTGGTTACTCTTGCCTACATGGAAGGGAGCCTGGGGTTTTGTGCATAGCATATATTCACCTTTCAGACCTCAGTTCACAAATCTCTTAATCTAGCTGTATGGTGCCACATGCCTTTCATCACAGCTATGGGGAGGCTGAGGCTGGAAGATTGCAAGTTGGAGACAAGTTTTGGTAACTGAGCAAGACCCCATTTAAAAATGACAATTTAAAATGGGCATAAGAAACTAGATGGAATCTGACATTCAGTAAAAAAATCATCATCATCATCATCATCATCATCATCATCATCATCATCTGTGAAGCATTTCTCAGAGTTTCTTCCCCCCAAATCTGACCTCTGCTGTACTTCCTCCATGCCCTGCTGCACCTGGCTTTCTAGCATGGAGTACCTCATCCTTGTGTTCCTTGTCCAACAAGCCCAGCAGAACAAGGGTACCCCATCTCTGCACTCAGAGTTGCTGCAAGGGTGACACACCCATAACAAAGTGTGAAACACATTAATAACAAGTTCAAAAGATGCAGTAAACCAGAGTTAAGGAGGAAATGAAGTCTGATGGTAGAAAGCACTTCCCTCCTCTACAGGCCCAGTGGTGTGTCAGACAACCACAGGCCACCAGGAGCAGGTAGCCTTCCTGAGAAGATCAGATGGCCTCTCACCCAGAGCATGGTGAAGCTGACCCATTGGCCATAATCTGGAGACAGCAGGGCTGTGCCCTCTCTCTGTGAACCACACAAAGGGGACCACATTCAGTGCCTAACATGCTGTACACCAATTAGCGTCCTGCTGCTGGCAGGCCTGTACTGCAGACTCACAGTGCTGTCTGTCCATGGGAGGGATGAAGTATACTCCACCTGGCAGCTACACAGCAACTTTACTCCCTCTCAGTAGGAATTAGCTTGGAGATTTTGTTGCCCACTTTCCATAGAAAGGGAATCTAGAAATTGACAGGGGGGGGAATTTAATGGGGTCACTTGATGCATTGACTATATCTTGTGTCACTTTGAAATTTACATTTTTTTTCTTTTTCCAACATTTTTCCTGACCTCCCTGATGCTTTATTTATTTATATTTTTGTATTGGTGAATAAACCTAGGGGCAATTAACCATGGATCCACACCCCCCATCCCTTTTTATGTTTTATTTAGACACTGGGTCTTATTGAGTTTCTTAGGGCCTAGCTTAGTTGCTGAGGCTGACTTTCAAATCTTGATCCTCCTGCCTCAGCCTACAAAGCCACTGAGATTACAGGTGTGTGCCACCAAGCCCAGCTCTCCCTGATTTTTTTTCCCTGATCTTTTTCCTAACCTTCTCCTTCCTGATCTCTTCCCTGGTCTTCTTTTCCCTAAACTTCTCTCCTCCATGGTATTGTTTACTCTAAACTTCTCCTCCCTGATCTTCCTTTCCCTAAATTTCAACCTGATCTATTCCCTGATCTTCTTTTCCTAGACTTCTGCTGACTGATCTTTTTTGTCTGATTTTCTTCCTGATCTCTCTCTATAATCGCATTTTCTCTGAATAACCTCTTAAAAATGCCCCTGTTCACCATGATGGGCAGAATAACAATCATTCAGTTCCTAGAACCTTGATTATTTCTGAGTTGAATTTTGTACAGGATGAGAGATAGGGATTTAATTTTATTTCTCTTCATATGAATTTTCAGTTTTGCCAGCACCATTTGTTGCAGACATTATCTTTTCTCAATTGTAAATTTTTGGCACCTTTGTCTAGTATGAGATAACTATACATATGTGGTTATTTCTCTGTGCCTTCTATCATGAAGCATTGGTCTACCTGTCTATTTTCTTGCCAATATCATGCCATTTTTGTTACTGTTGCTCTGTAGGTCTGTATTGTGATCCCTCCTGCTTCCTCAACCTTGGTAAGGAGTGCTTTGGTAAGTCCTAAGTGGATATGATTAAGATTTGACCCTAATTTTTCTTCTATTAGGTACAGGGTCTCTGGTATAATTCCTAGGTTTTGATCCATTCTGAGTTGAGTTATATGCAGGGTGAGATATAGAATTTAGTTTTATTTTGATGTATAAGATTTTCCAGTTTTTCCAGCACCTTCTGTTAAAGAGGCTATATTTTCACCATTGTATCTATTTGGCTCCTTTGTGTATTATGAGATAACTGTATTTATGTGGGTTTTTCTTTGAGTCTTCTATTCTGTACTATTGGTATACCTGCCTATTCTGTTGATTATAACCTGTCTTTTCTGTTACTATTGCTCTGTAGTACAGTTTGAAATCTGGTATTTTGATACCTCCTTCTATTTTCTTCTTGCTAAGAATTGCTTGACTACAGTTTCAAGGACAATACTGAATTGAAGTGATGAAAAAGGGCATTCCTTTCTTGTCCCAGTTTTTAGAGGGAATACTTTCAGTTTTTCTCCATTTAGAATGATGTTGGCTGTGGGTTAGCATAGACAGCCTTTACAATGTTGAGGTATGTTCCTACTATTCCAATTTTTTCTAGAATTTTGAGTATGAAGGGGTGTTGTATTTTATGAAATGCTTTTGCTGCAGCTATTGAAATAATCATATAATTCTTAACTTTAAGTCCATTGAAATTATTAATTTCATTTATTGATTTCTGGATGTTGAATGACCCTTTCATCCATTGGATGAATCCTCTTTGATCATGGTGCACTATCCTTTTAATATGATTTGAATGCAATTTTATGGATTTTTATTAAGAATTTTTGCATGTATGTTCAAGAGGGATATTGGTCTGAAATTTTCTCTCCTTGTATGTCTTTGTGTGGTTTGGGATCAGGGTGATACTAGCTTAATAGAATGTGTTTGAAAGGATTATTTCTTATTCCATTGAGTAAAATTTTTGAGGAATATTGGTATTATCTTCTTTGAAGGTCTTGAAGAATTTGGCTGAGAGTCTATCCACATTTCTTATGGAGGAAAACAGTCAGACCCATACTGGACTTCTGGAAAATGAGAAGAAATTATGTTTTAGGTCACTGAGGCATAGGGCTTTGTCAGATAGAGCATATACTTATAATTATGCCAATTATCTCATGTAAGATCACTTCAACTGAGTAACTCTCAAGGCCTGATGCCAAATCAGGGTTAGAAGTACTTGCACTCATCACAAACTGTTGGCCAAGAACAGTGTTCCCTCAGGGGCCATTTTTTGACCTTGGAGTTGTTGAAAATATCAGAGAAATTGAGCTCACAGAAACTCTTTATAGAACTGGTACCCAAAATAGTACAAGGAGCATTTCTGCAACTATATAAATGATACCTTGAAACAGGAATTTCAGCAATCCACTAAATGAAAGATTTTATATTTACTTGCTTGCTTTGCTTAAGTTTCAGATTTCAGGCATACACATCTCTGTCTGCTCTTATGCAGCGCTCACACAAGCCAATTTTTTTCCAGGTGGATAGTTACTCATCCATGCCATTTAAACACTTCTGCAGTAAAAGAAAGAAGGAAACACTTGACTCCTCATCACTGACTATCTGCCAATTAGATCATGAGGGATAAAGAATGACCCTTGGCAGAAAAACTGGAGATGCTTGCTATTTGATATACTGGCTACAGTGCTGTGACCCTTAGAAACAACACTGTAACAGGAATACTAATGACACTGAAATAAATAAATATATAAAGTTCTCTCTATAGTTCCAAACTTATCTTATATTTGCCACAGAGAAATAAAAAAAGCATTAGATGACTGTGTCAGGGCTGGAATCTCCTTCAAGGGAACTGATATCCATAGAATTAGGAAAGTGAAGCTTGACATGTTCTCTTTTATTCAAGAATTGATCCATTCGGAGTGATGTTAACATCATCTGTCTAAAAATAATTGACTAGAAAGCAAAACAAACTCTGGGAAAAATAAAGAAATGAAACTTTTGAAAGCACATTTATCTCAAAAACAAACATTCAAGGTGAAAGTGAATAGTACTTGGGACAGTTTTAGGTTTACAATAAAACTTTGATATTTTAGAATTGTTTTATACCAGAAATGTCAAGAATTTTTTACTAGTTACAAAATGTGTCCAATGAGAAAGATCAAGTAACTATTTATTCAAAATGGGCATTTTAAATTATTCCTGTACATCTGCAAAATCTCATCATTGTTACATAAAGGACACCAGTTCCAAAGAGATCTTGGTGCCATAAAACAGACACCTGTTGGAGCATCCTGGAGTTAATTGTGATGTTGTAAAAGTGTGACAGTATGTGTGGGGGGATGAAGGTTTCTACACAGAAACCCTAGCTGGGAGGTTGTCTAAAATATTTATTCTGTGGTGTGTATTTCCAGGTTTATCTGTGTATGGTTATATAAAACAAATTAACCTGCTGTAAGACTTCTCACTTGGGGAAAAGGAAGCTCCAATTTCATTCTTTCTCTACCTCTGGGACCACCTGCCACATGGATGGAGTCAGGTCTTTCCTGGGCTCAGAAGGATAGTTCAGAAAATGAGAGACAATAATGCAAAAAGTTGCCCCATTCTACTCTGCTGATTGATGGACACTTAAAACTAAAAAGAGCTCTGCAGAGGGAGAAGTTACATCTCTTTCTCTATAATTATCTAATTATTGTGAACAAAATCTAGTAAATATACTGCACACTCTCTTCCAGTTATCATTAAATATTTTATCTCTGCTAGCAAAGTTATCATTTCTACTCAAAGCTTTCACTAAACATATTTCACCTCTATCATTGTAGTTCATATCTGGAGGTCTGTTTGTTTGGTTTTTGCAAAAAAATGTTTCAATTAGTTAGTGTCCAACACAATTTTATGGAGGTATTTTTGCCATGCCCTGAATAAATATACAATGAAGAATTGATGATCTGCTTCCTGTTCTTTTGGGTGTTATATTTTCTTGTGATTTTTATATTTTATATGAGTGTGGGAGAATTACAGATGTTTAATTAGTACACTGACAAAATAAGGTACAATGTAAAATAAAAGATGGAGAGTATTTGATTAGCACTGTGGAGAAAATAGGGTATGATGTAAATAAAAGACAGAGGGTATTTAGGGATAGCCAGGGGGAAAATTACTCTAGGTAGTAAGCAGTTTACCACTCAGGAAGTGGGAGGAAAAATGGTATATCAAATTGTCTCTCAACATAATATTGTAAAACTAACCATATCCTGTACCTTGTCTGAATCAGGAATTGGGAGTTTCTAGCAGGGTGTTTCTGGATCAAGGGCAGCCTGAGGTTGTAGTCATTTCAAGGATAACTCATGGATGTACTTCAAATTCATGGGTAAGTGTGCTAGAACCTCATATCCTCACTGGATACTGGGGAGGCATTTTAATTTCTTCCATGTGAGCCTCTGCACAGTTCTTCTTGGAACATGGTGGGTCACTTTCTTTATAGTGAAACATCTTTCTGAAGCAATGTACCACCATCTCTGATGTGTGCTCTTGGATAGAAAAACTGCAGTATGGCCTGGAAGGATGCACAGAAGATGAAAATATCAGGAAGCAAGTGTCATTTAGGGCCATCTTCGAAGATTGCAGCCACAATGACTATCATAAGAAACTTGGATTTTAATTTTCAAAGTTGTCATTGGAATGTGTTATAATTCATATTTTAAAACATTTTTTCAAGTTAGAAAATAATATCTACTAAACCTACTCAAATTTATTCAAGTTGGAGGGTGGTCAAAAGAAAAGCAGATAGACACAAGGTTATTGCCATTTTTCCAGCAAGAGAACAAGATCTATAGCTGGGTACATAATATTTATAGACATTTGGATAAAGACATATTTGGAATATATTTTAGGTATTCCTAAGAGCATTCACTTGTTTTCCACACTAAATGTCAATGCAGAAAACACCTAGCCTTCTTATTTATCAAACATCATGTAAGAGTATTTTCAAAACATTCTTCACAATTAGAATTTAATCAGGAGAGAATAGTAAATGCTTTAATTTTAATATCTATATGCTCACACTAAAATTGAGCCATGGTATAAATAAGTTACATGTAGGGATAAGTCAAAATTTGGAAAAAATGTTATAATTAATATGAATGGTGTTAATACAAAGAAAATTAGAATTTATTAAGATCTTGTGGTATGTTAGGCATTAGTTTAAAGACATTAATCATTAAAACTATTCAAAACAATTATTTTCCTCATTATATAAAAATTTGATATTCAGAGAAATGAAGTGACTTCTAGATTACCAATATAGCAGTTAGTTGAATCTACATGTGAAAAGAAGTTCATTTTATTTCAAATACTACTCTATAAATCAATGTGGAGTTTGCTACCTCTATAACTGCATTATTTTCTTCTGAATTTCTTTCTTTTTTTTTTTTAGAAGATGAAAGGTTTATTTTGGCTCACAGTTACAGAATTTGCAGTCTAAGGTCAGACAACTCCATGTCTTTGGGCCTGGGGTGAGGCAGAACATCATGGTAGAAGGGTTGTGGAACAAAATTGTTGACTTCATGGAGGCCAGGATGCAGAGGGAGAGAGGTGAAGGGGTCAGAGACAAAACGTAGTCCCCAAGGTGACTATCTTTACTATGTCCTTTTACTAGGTCCCACCTCCTATGGTTTTGACCACCTCCCCACAATGTCATCAAATTATTATTTTTTCTTTTTTTCATTGTAAACAAATGGGATACAGGTTGTTGATGTTGTTTCTCTGTACATGGCATAAAGGCATACGATTTGGGTAATCATAAATTTACATAAGGTAATGTTGTTTGATTCATTCTGTTATTTTATCCCTTCCCCTACCCATCCCACCCCTCTTTTCCCTCTCTACAGTCCTTCCTTCCTCCATTCTTGCCCACCTCCCTAACCCTAACACTAACCCCTCCCACCCCCTATTGTGTGTCATCATCCACTTATTAGCGATATCATTCGTCCTTTGGTTTTTTGAGATTGGCTTATCTCACTTAGCATGATATTCTCAATTTCATCCATTTGCCTGCAAATGCCATAATTTTATCATTCTTTATGACTGAGTAATATTCCATTGTATATATATACCACAGTTTCTTTATCCTTTCATCAATTGAAGGACAACTAGGTAGGTTACACTATCTGGCTATTGTGAATTGAGCAGTTATGAACATTTACGTGGCTGTATCTCTGTAGTACGCTGATTTTAAGTCCTTTGGGTAAAGGCCAAGGTGTGGGATAGCTGAGTCAAATGATGGTTACATTCCAAGTTTTCTAAGGAATCTCCACACTGCTTTCCCAAGTGGCTACACTAATTTGCAACCCCACCAGAAATGTATGAGTCTACCTTTCTCCCCATATCCTCTCCAACACCTGTTGTTGCTTGTATTCTTGATAATTGCCATTCTAGTTGGGGTGAGATGGAATCTAGGGTGGTTTTGATTTGCATTTCTCTTATTACTAGAGATGTTGAACATTTTTTCATATGTTTGTTGATTGCTTGTAGATCTTCTTCTGTAAAGTGTCTATTCATTTCCTTAGCCCATTTGTTGATTGGATTATTTGCATTCTTGGTGTAGAGTTTTTTGAGTTCTTTATAGATTCTGCAGATTAGTACTCCATCTGAAGAATGATTGGCAAAGATTTTCTCCCACTCTGTAGGCTCTTTCTTTGCATTGCTGATACTTTCCTTTGCTGAAAGAGAGCTTTTTAGTTTGAATCTATCCCAGTTATTGAATCTTGTTTTAATTTCTTGTTCTATGGGAGTCCTGTTGAGGAAGTCTGGTCCTAAGTAGAAATGTTGAAGAACTGGACCTACTTTTTCATCTATAATCTGCATGTTCTCTGGTCTGATTCCGAGTACATTAATCCATTTTGAGTTTAGTTTTGTGCATGGTGAGAGATATGGGTTTAGTTTCATTCAGTTGCATATGGATTTCCTATTCAACCAGCACCATTTGTTGAAGAGGCCATCTTTTCTCCATTGCATATTTTTGGCACGTTTGTCTAGTATGAGAAAATTGTATTTATTTGGGTTTGTGTCCGCATCCTCTATTCTGTACCATTGATCTACCTTTCTATAATGGTACCAATACCATGCCATTTTTGTTACAATTGCTTTGTAATAGAGTTGAAGATCTGGTATTGCGATATCCACTGCATCACTCTTTCTGCTAAGGATTGCTTTAGCTATTCTGGGTTTTTTATTCTTCCAGATGAATTTCATAATTGCTTGCTCTATTTTTGTAAGGTACATCACTGGGATTTTAATTGGAATTGCATTGAATCTGTATAGCGCTTTTGGTAGTATTGCCATTTGGACACTATTAATTCTGCCTACCCGGAACATGGGAGATCTTTCCATCTTATAAAGCTTTCTGTAATTTCTTTCATTAGTGTTCTCTAGTTCTCATTGTAGAGATCCTTCACCTCTTTTGTGACATTGATTCCCAAGTATTTTATTTTTTCGACGCTATTGTGAATAGGGTAATTATCCTAATTATTCTTTCCAAAGATTCATCACTTATGTATAAAAATACATTAGATTTATATGCATTGATCCTATATCCCTCTACTTTACTGAATTCAGTTATGAGTTCTAAAAGTTTTCTGGTAGAATTTCCTGGTTCCTCTAAGTATATAATCATATCATCAGCAAATAGGAATAGTTTGAATTCTTCTTTTCCTTTTCATATCCCTTTAATTTCTTTGGTCTCTCTAATTGCTCTGGCTAGAGTTTCAAGGACGATATTAAATAGAAGTGTTGAAAGAGGGCATCCCTGCCTTGTTCCAGTTTTTAGGGGTAATGCTTTCAGTTTTTCACCATTTAGAATGATATTAGCCATGGGCTTAGCATAGATGGCCTATACAATGTTAAGAAATGTTCCCACTATCCCTATTTTTTCTAGTGTTTTGAGCATGAAGGGTTGCTGTGTTTTATCAAATGCTTTCTCTGCATCTATTGAAATAAATATGTGATTCTTGACTTTATGTCTATTTATATGGTGAATTACATTTATTGATTTCCTGATGTTGAACCAGCCTTGCATCCCTGGGATGAAACCCACTTGATCAAGGTGCACTGTCTTTTTAATATATTTTTGTATGCGATTTGCTAAAGTTTTGTTGAGAAATTTTGCATCGATGTTCATTAAGGATATTGGTCTGAAATTTTCTTTCCTCAATGTGTCTCTGTCTGGTTTAGGTATCAGGGTAATATTGGCTTCATAGAATGACGTTGGGAGGGTTCCCTCCTCTTCTCTTTCATGAAATTCTTTGAGGAGTATTGGAATGAGCTCTTCTTTAAAGGTTTTGTAGGACTCGGCTGAGAACTCATCTGGTCCCAGACTTTTCTTTGTTGGTAGGCTTTTAATGACATTTTCTATTCATTGCTTGAAATTGATTTATTTAAGTTGTGTATGTCCTCCTTGTTCAGTTTAGGTAGTTCATATGTCTCTAGAAACTTGATGTCTTCGAGGTTTTCTGTTTTGTTGGAGTACAGATTTTCAAAATAGCTTCTAATTATGTTTTCTATTTCTATCGTGTCTGTTGTGATATTTCCTTTTTCATTCCAAATTTTAGTGATTTGGGTTTTCTCTCGTCTTCTCTTTGTTAGTGTGGCTAAAGGTTTATCAATTTTATTTATTTTCTCAAAGAACCAACTATTTATTTTGTCAATTTTTTGTATTGTTTCTTTTGTTTCCATTTCGTTGATTTCAGCTCTGAGTATAACTATTTCCTGTCTTGTACTACTTTTGGTGTTGGTCTGTTCTTCTTTTTCTAGGGCTTTGAGTTGTAGTGTTAGGTCATTTATTTTTTGAGTTTTACTTCTTTTATTGAAAGTGCTCCATGAAATAAATATTCTTCTAAGTACTTCTTTCATAGTGTCCCAGAGATTTTGATATGATATTTCTTTGTTCTCATTGACCTCTAAGAATTTTTTAATTTCCTTCCTAATATCTTCTGTTATCCATTCATCATATGATAGTATATTGTTTAATCTCTAGGTGTTGGAGTAGTTTCTGTTTTTTACTCTTTCATTTATTTCTAACTTCAATCCATTATTGTCTGATGGAATACTATCTTCTTGTATTTTGTAACATTAGCTTTGTGGCATAAAATATGGTCTCTTTTAGAGAAGGATCCATGTGCTGCTGAGAAGAAAGTGTATTTGCTCTTGGTTGGATGGTATATTCTATAAATGTCCATTAAGTCTAAATTATTGATTGTGTTATTGAGGTCAATGGTTTCTTTTTTCAATTTTTGTTTGGAAGATCTGTCCAGTGGTGAGAGATGCGTGCTAAAATCACCTAGTATTTTTGTGTTATGGTCTATTTGGTTTCTGAAATTAAGATGGATTTGTTTGACATACATGGACGAGGCACTGTTTGGGGTATAGATGTTTATGATTGTTATGCCTTCCTGATTTATGGTTCCCTTAAACAGTATGAAATGTCCTTCTTTATCCCTTCTGACTAACTTTGGCTTGATGTCCACATTATCTGAAATGAGGATGAATACTCCAGCTTTTTTGTTGAGTCCATGTGCATGGTATGTTTTTCCCCATCCTTTCACCTTTAGTCTATGGGTATCACTTTCTATGAGGTGAGTCTCTTGCAGGCAACATATTGTTGGATTTTTCTTTTTAATCCCATCTGCCAGTCTATGTCTTTTGATCGATGAATTCAGGCCATTAACATTCAGGGTTGTTATTGCGGTATGATTTGTATTCCCAGTCATTTGGTTCTTTTTTTAATTTATTTTATTTATTCATCTTTTTGACACGATTTGTTTCCTCCATTATTTGACAATTCTTTTAGGATAATTCCTCCCTTTGCTGATTTGTTTCTTTGTTTTTCATCTCTTCCTCATGGAATATTTTTCTGAGAATGTTCTGTAATGCTGGCTTTCTTTTTGTAAATTCTTTTAACTCTTGTTTATCATGGAAGGATTTTGTTTCATCATCAAATTTGAAGGTAAGTTTTGCTGGTATAAGATTCTTGGTTGTCATCCATTTTCTTTCAGGGCTTGGTAAATGTTGTTCCAGGCCCTTCTACCTTTTAGGGTCTGGATTGAAAAATCTGCTGATATCCGTATTGGTTTCCCCCTGAATGTAATTTGGTTCTTTTCTCTCACAGCCTTTAAAATTCTGTCTTTATTTTGTATGTTAGGTATTTTTATTATAATGTTCCTTGGTGTGGGTCTGTTGTAATTTTGTGTACTTCGAGGCTTATAATCCTCTTGGGTTGATTTTCCACTTCATTCTTCATATTTGGGAAATTTTCTGATATTCTTTCATTGAATAGATTGTTCATTCCTTTGGTTTGTTTCTCTAAGCCTTCCTCAATCCCAATAATTCTTAAATTTGGCCTTTTCATGATATCCCATAGTTCTTGGAAATTCTGTTAGTGATTTCTTACCATCTTCTCTGTTTGTTCAACTTTGTTTTCAAGGTTTAATATTTTGTCTTCTATATCTAATGTTCTGTTTTCCAGGTGTTCTATCCTATTGGTTATTCTTTCTATGGAGTTCTTAATTTGGTTTATTTTTTCCTTCATTTCAAGGATTTCTGTTTGTTTTTTTTTTTCAATATCTCTAACTCTTTATTGAAATGATCTTTTGCTTCCTGTATTTGCTCTTTTAACTGTCGATTGGTGCGATCATTCAATTTCTGCATTTGTTCTTTCATTTCATTGTTTGCTTCCCTCATCATGTTAATCATGTACATTCTGAACTCTGTCATTTCTTCTGCCATGCTGTCATTGGATTTTATTGATGTAACATCTAGAATTGTTTGAGGCAATTTCTTCCCTTGTTTTCTCATATTGTTCAGGTATCATTGGACTGCTGAGATGTTGTGGATTTCCTCTATTGACTTATATTGTCCCTAAAGATTTCTAGGATATTCCCTCTTAGCCTTCAGTAGCCTGAAGTCTTGGAGGAAGTTGATAATGTGGTGCTTCACAAGGAGGCTGCCTCTCTAGGGGTGGTGGCCTTCATTGGGCTATATTCCCTGATAGTGGGCAGAGGTGACTCCACTTGTTGACCAATGGTCAACCAAAGGGGAACTAGACTGCAGACTGAGGCAAGGCCTGTTTGTGTCTGTGTCTCTGGTTTAACGTCCTTGTGGGAAAACCTCACCTGGCAAGGAAGACTCACCCTGTGGAGAGGTCTCGCTTCTCAGCTCCCCTCCTGGAGATTCCCCTCAATCCACAACTACTGCCTGGGCAGGGAAGCCTTCCTAGGCAACGTTCCTAGGGGCCTGGACCTACCTCCTGGGCTTGGAAGCCTTGCCCTTTGCAGACAAGTCTCCTTAGTCTGCCCCTCCTCTGAGAAACTGCCCGCAGTCCTCGAACTTTTGCTCCACCCTTCAGTTGTGTCTGTGCGGCGCTTCCACTGAGAAGCCGCCTAGGTTCTGGGACCCTGCTCTGCACCTAATCACCTGGCTATGTGGCCCCTCCTCTGAGCAGTCACCTGGATCCTTGTATAGATGGCCCAAGTCCCAGTGATCCGCCGCAGGCCTCTTTCTCCAGGAAGCAACCCGGTATTCTGTGTGGTCGCTTGGAGACCAAGCAATTCACTGCACACCTCCTCCTCCTCAGTGCAGCCCCCCCATTGTTCATGAGGTTGCTCTGAGTCCAAACAGCTCGCTGCGCAGCTCTTCCTCTCGGCAGCCACCAGAGCTTTGGTGGGTTGCTCTGAAAACAAGCGTTGTGCTGAGCGGCCTCCTGTACAAAGTTCCCAGTTGTCCGTGTTCACTGCCCCAGTGGGGGAGGGGTGTCTTGACGCCTGGCCTGGGCAATCTTCCTCTGCAACTTTCCCAGGGGTCTGAACCTACCTCTTGGGCCTGGGAGCCTTGCCCTTTGCAGAGGAGTCTCCTTAGGCTGCCCCTCCTCAGAGAAGCTGCCCGCAGTCATAGAACCTTTGCTCTGCCTCTCAGCTTGTCTCTGTGCGGCTCTTCCACCAAGAAGCCTCCTAGGTCCTAGGACCCTGTTCTGCACCTAATTGCCTGGCTATGTAGCCCCTCCTCTGAGCAGCCACCCAGAGCCTCATAGAGATGCTCCGAGCCTCAGGGACCCACCACACGCCTCTTCCTCCAGGCAGCCACCCAGTGTTTTGTGTGGTTGCTTGGAGACCAAACAACTCAGTGAGCACCCCCCTGTTGTTCAGGAGGTAGCTCTGGGTCCAAACAGCTCACCACACAGCTCTTCCTGTGGGAAGGTGCAGAAGCCCCGGCAGGTTGCTCTGAAACCAAGCGCTGTGATGAGCGGCCTCCTGTACAAAGCTCCCAGTTGTCCGTGTGGACTGCTCAGTGGGGGAAGGGGTATCTCACTGGGCAACTCTACTTCAGAAAGTTCCCTGCGTTCTGGGACTACCATCCCATCTGGTACACCTCCACAATGGGAGAGACTCACCTGACAGCTTTGAGTTGTTCCCAAGTTTCTCAATATATCCTCTTTTGAATCCTGAGTCCTGGAGCAACATGAAATGCAGCCACCCTCTAGTCCACCATCTTGAAACCCCCTGCTTGGTAATATTATTCAGGGAAAATGAGCAACTGTATGTGAGGGACTCTCACCACAGAGCTCAGAAGACCCTGAGCAATGGTGGAGTGAGTGAGTTTAAGAAAAGGATGAGCACTCTTAGGCTATATATATGCTTACACACAGAAGAAAGATGAACCTGAGAAAACATTGGTTAGGGGAACATTGCACATGACTTAGAAGAGATTGAGCACTGCTTGGTGAGGGCACTCACCCAGAAGTCCAGGAGAATAGTGAGCACTGGAAGATGAGGTGCAATCACCAAGAGGACACAGAGCAGACAGTGTACTGGAGGTTAAGGAGCATTCAAAAACAATATTTAGAGAAAACTGAGCTCCTGTGTGCAAGGAGCACTCACCAATGGACTCAGATGACATGGAGCAATTGTGTGTGAAGGGAGATTCAGGACAGGACACAGAGAGGACTCAGACCTGTCAGGTGAATGGTGCTCTCACACAATACCCAGGAGAGTCTGAGCAAGGATTGCCTTGGGGAATATAGAACAAGATAGAGAGAATACTGAGCACTCTTAGGAAAGGGGCACTCACCTAAAAGACCCAGAGCAGAATGATCAAGGAATGGTTAGGGAACTCAGGAAATAGAAATAGAGAAGACCGAGCACTGTTGGGTGAGGGGCACTCTCCCACGGGACACAAGTGAGACTGAGTAAGGATAGTTTAGGCAAACAGCAACTTAAACAAAGAAGGCTGATCCATGTTCAGATAAGTGCAATCACCTAGAGTACCCAGTGGAGTCAAAGCACTAGTGGGTGAGGGGTGTTCACCCACACAGGTCAGAGTAACCTCAGCAAGATGGATTAGGGGGTATTATTGGCAGAACACAGATAAAACTGAACACTGGTAGGAGAGGGATGTTCAATCCTAGGACGTAGAAGATTCTGAGCAATGGTTGGAGAGGGGAGACAGGGCAGGTTTCAGAGAAACCAGAGCAAAGTTAGGTGTACTTGACCAAAGGAGCCAGAGGAGATAGTCTTCATTTGGAAGAGTAATGCTCATCTAGATGACTCAGCCTTTGTACCCTTATCAAGAGAGCCCCTGTGGTCAAGGTCTCAGTCACCTGAGAGTGGTGAAACAGTGGTATTTTTGGAAAGGTCTGGGAAAGTCCTCCATGATAATGGAAAATTGTCCTTGGCCATGTTTTGCACTATTCATTGAAGGTGGGCATTGTGCCTGACTCAGTGGTCCTAAGAGGTTTCTTCTCTATTCAAAAAGGAGCAGCCAGTGACATATCAGAGAAGATCCTGAAATTACTTAAATATATACTTTCCATCCACTGTGCAGAAAGAGATCAGAAATCTTTGGCATGCTATATCAGTCATAAGAACTCAGACACTTGAAAAATGGTGTGAAAATTGTGGACAATGAGTGGTGGAATGAGGTCCACAATGCTCTGGGAGTTGACATGCATTAAAATTGTCTTGGGTTTTCAGGCATTGATGAGGAACCTGTCTTCATGGCAAAACAAAAAGACCTATTGTGGTTTTTGGAAAGAGGAAGTATGCGCATCTCTCTAAGTTTCCACAGCAGTGTTGACTTGTATATTCAGATGAGGCCATAGATGGTGTACTGATTTTAGTTTGAATGGGTTTCACCCAGAGATTTCACTAAGAGGACTGCATTGCCTAGGGCACAGTGGAGAGTAAACACTGGTGGCAGAATTGGGCCCACCCTAAATACCCACAGGAAAATGGGAGAGGGGAATTTAACCACAAAGCCTCAGAGGACCCTGAACAATGGTGCTGGACAGGATATTAGGTGCTGGATGCAGAGAAGACTGAGCACTATTTGGAGATGGATGCTAACACACAGGATTCGGAATATGCTGAGCAATGGTGGAGTACATTATGTTATGGCAAAACTCAGAAAAGGTTGAGCAATGTTTGGCTATCTCTGATCACACTCAGGAGACAGAGGACACTAAGATAAGATTGTTATGGGAACTTATCACGTGGCACAGAGGAGACTGCTAAGAACTGCTGGGTGAGCAGCATTCAACCAAAGGTTTCAGATTATATTGGGCACTGCTGCTTCAGGGGCACTAATCCAGAAGACACAGAGTACACAGAGTACTGAAGGATGAGGGGCACTGAAAACATTACTCTGTGAAAAATAAGCACTTCTGTGTGACTGGAGTTCACTACAGTACTCAGATGACACTGAGCAATGGTGTGTGAAGGGAGATTAAAGACAGGGCCCAGAGAAGATTGAGCAATATCAGCTGAGAGATTCTCACCAAAATGACCCACAGGTGACTGAACAATGATTGTTTTGGAGATCCTGGAATATGACAGAGGGGAGAGTGTGCACTCTTTTGTGAGGGGCACTCACTAAAAGGACCCAGAGTGGAATGAGAAAGTATTGGTTATAGAACAAATTAAAAAAAAAAAAAAGATGAGGCTTAGCACATTCAGGCAAGGGGTGCTCACACACAGGACCCAAAGAGATTGAGTAAAGACAGGTTAGGTAAATGTAGCATGTCACCACCCGCGGCAACAGTTGCACAGGTATTTATTGGAGGGGCCTGGAAATAAACTATTTTTCCTATATTCGCTAATATATAGAGGAAGAGAGACTTTGAGAGAAAGATAGGCTTTGCTTAGAGGAAGAGAAACTTTGCTTATCAGGAAGAGAAACTTTGCTTAGAGAGAAAGTTTTAGAGAAAGAGAGGCTTCTATGCTTATCAGAGCTCTATTTCTTCTTAGTTCTGCTGCTTCTTCTTAAAGGTGCATCCTGCATCCTGTGAACTAAGGGTGCGTCTATCTGAGGTGCTTCTTAGTGATGCGTCCTGCATACTGCGATCTGCCTATCTGTAATCTAGAGGTGTGTTCTCAATTCTCCACTCTGCGATCTGCCTTCCGCCGCTGCCCCTACTCCCTGCTTTCTGTCTGCTTGCTGCTTCTTCTTCCTTTCTGCTAATGTCTTCTCTGCTTCTTTCTGTTGATTGCTGCTCTTACTCGCTGCTTCTTTTCTTCTTGAAACTTTTCTCTGCCTACTGCTGTTCCTTACTGTCACGCCCCCACCCATTGCCTGCTTATATTCCCTCCAGGAGGCAGAGGGCAGGGCCACGCCAGTTGCAATCAGATGAGAAGCCAGCTGCCCCATCACAGCAAGGGTTAAATGAGCAGGCCCAAGCAGGCACACTCAGGAACACCTGTGCACGTGTTGTGTGTGTGGACATAACTGAATATGGCCAGTGATAAATCCCCTGAGTGTGCTTATGTTAATTAACCTCCTCACTGCTGATGTGATCAGGCACTGTTCTGGCTGGCACAGTAGCAAATTAAACAAAGAAGGCTGAGCCATGTTAGGAGAGGGGTTATCACCAAAAATACCCAGTGAAAGCAGAGATCTAGTGGCTGAGGGTGTTTCACCCACAGGGCTCAGAGTACCCTGTGCAAAGGTGAATGAGGGGAAATTTAGGGCAGGACCCAGAGTAGAGTGAGCACTGGTGGGAGAGGGGCTCTCATCCAGAGGACTCAGAAGACCCTGAACAGTTTTGGTAGAGAGGAAATTTAGGGAAGAACCCACAGAAGACAGAGCAAAGATAGATGAGGTACACTTGACTACAGGATTCTGAGGAGATCAAGTTTTTTTGGAAGAGCGGTTCTCACTTACAGGACTCAGAGTTTTGGGAACATTTTCAAGAGTATTCCTCAATCCAAAGATTCAGTGACATCAGTATGATGGGAATGGTCCCATTTCTAATGTCAGAAGTACTTCATGATGATGTGAAGATGTCCTTTGCCATATTTCACACTATCCCTTGAAGGTGTGCATTGTGCCTGTCTTAGAGCTACTAGTAGGTTTCTTATTTTTTCAAAACAGAGCAACCAGTGACATATCAGAGAAGTTCCTGAAAATACTTAAGTATATGGTTTCCATCCAATGTTCAGAAATATTGGGCATGCTACCTCATCCTTAGGAACTCAACCACTTGAACAATGGTGTGGAAATAGTGGACAATGAATGGTGAAATACTGTTGTCACTGCTGTGAGTATTGACATTCATTAAAATTGTCTTGGATTTTCAGTCATTGGTGAGGAGCCTGTCAGCATGGTCACACCAAAGGATTATTGAGGTTTTGGAAAAGATGAGGTATGCATGTCTCACCAAGATTCCATGGCAGTTTTGTATTTGAAATTCAGATAAGGTCAGAGGTGATGTATTGATATTAGCCAGAAGGGAACTCACCCACAGAATTCACTAATAGAACTGGGTTGCCTAGGCCTCAGTGGAGGAGTACTGGTGGTACAAGAGAGCTCACCCAAAATACACATAGGGTACTGAGAACTGGTGAGAGAGGAGCACTCACACAGAGGACTTAGAGGACTCTGAACAATGGTGGAGAATGTGAGGGTAAGACAGAAACCCAAAAGGCTAAGTAATATTAGGTTATCTATGATGACACATGTGAGCCAGAGGACAGTGAGATAAGATTAGTGTCAGGAACTTAGCACATGGCACAGAGGAGACTGAGCACTGATGGGTGAGGTGTGCACACCCAGAGGTCCCAGAGTATACTGAGCACTGGTACATGAGGATAAATCACCCAGAGTACAGAGCGAACACAGATTACTGGAGGATAAAAGGCACTCAGAAACAATATTTAGGGAAACTGAGCACATATGTGCAGCGACACCACAGGACCCAGATAAACCTGAGCAATGGTTTGTGAATGAATATTAAGGACAGGATCCAGAGAAGACTTAGCACTGTCAGGTGAGGGGTGCTCCCCCACAAGACCCAGAGGTTCTTAGCAAGGTTTGCCTTTGGGAACCTAGAACAGGACAGATAGAATATCGAGCAGTTTAAGGTTAGTGGCAGTCACCAAAAGGACCCAGAGAGGAATGAATAAGGAATGGTAATGGAACCAAGAAAGGAGAAACAGAGAAAACTGAGCAGTGTAAGATGAGGTGGGCTCAACCACAGGACCCAAAGCAGACTGAGTAATGACAGTTTATATGAATACAGCAGTTTAAACAAAGAAGTCTGAGACATGTTAGCCAAAGGGTCGTCACCAAGAGGACCACATGGAATCAGAGAACTAGTGGGTGAGGGGTGCTCACCCACAGGACTCAGAGTATCCTGAGCAATGATGGATGAGGAAAGATTTAGGGCAGTACCCAGAGAAGGTTGAGCACTGGTGGGAGAGGAGTGCTCACCAGAGGAGTCAGAAGACCCTGAGCCTTGGTGGTTGAGTGGAAATTTAGGGCAGAACTCAGAGAAGACAGAGAAAAGAAAGATGAGGTGTACTTGACTAGAGGATCTGGAGGAGATGGAGAACTTTGGGGAAAGTGGTTCTCACCTACAGCTCTCAGCATTTATGGAACCTTTTCAAGGGTATTCCAATGAAGTTGTCCTTGGACACATTTCACACTGTTCCTTGAATACATGCATTGTACCTGACTCAGTGTTCCTCGGAGGATTTCTTTCTTTTCAAAAGCAACAGCTAGTGACATATCAGAAAATATCCTGAAAATACTGAAATATATGCTTTTCGTCCACTTGTTAGAGGGATGTTCATATCGTGGACATGTTACATAACTGATAAGGGCTCTGCCACCTGAGCTAAGATGTGGACTTGTTAGACTATGAGTGGTGGAACAATGTCCTCAGTACTGCTGGTATTGACGTGCCTTAAAATTGACTTAGGTTTTCAGGCATTGTTGAGGAGACTGCATGGCAGCACCAAAGAAATATTGAGGTTTTTGGAAGAGGAAGCATCCACATCTCTCCAAGTTTCCATAGTCATGTTGGCCTGGCTATGTAGGTGAGACAAGAGATATTATGCTGGCATTAGCAGGAAAGGGGCCCACCTAGAGAATTCACTAAGGGAAAAAGTTTGCCTAGGGCTCACTGGAGAGTGAGCACTTGTAGATGAAGGGTGTCCACCCATAATACCCAGATGTGACTGAGCACTGGTAGGAGAGATGCACTCACCCACAGGACTCAGATTACACTGAGCAATGATGTGTGAGTGGAGATTAAGGACAGGATCTAGAGAAGACTGAGCACTGTCAGGAGAGGAGCATTAACCCACAAGATGCAGAGAAGTATGAGCAATGATTGCCTTGGGAAAGTGCAAAAGGACATAGAGAATACTGAGCATTCTGAGGTGAGGGACACTCACCCAAGGAACCCAGAGTAGAATGAGCAAGGAATGATTAAATAACATAGAACAAAACAGAGAAGACTGGACACTGTTATGGGAAGTGGGGGCTTGCCCACAGAACCCAGAGAAGACTTAGTAATGTCAGGTTAGGCAAACTTAGCAGTTAAAATAAAGAAGTCTGAGCAATGTTAAAGAGGAGCTATCATCCAGAGGACCCAGCTGAGTCTGACCACTAGTGAATGAGGGGCACTCATCCCCATTACTCAGAGTACCCTGAGCAATGATGGGTGAGTGGAGATTTAGGGCAGGACCCAGAGAAGACTGAGAACAGTTGTGAGAGGGTCACTCATCTATAGGACACAGATGACCCTGAATAATGGTGGTGGAGAGACATTTAGGACAGAACCCAGAGAAGCCTGAATAGAGTTGAAAGAGGGGTGACTGATCACAGGAGCCAGAGGAGACTGACATATGCTGGAAGAGGCTTACTCCTCAATATAACTCACAGTCCCTAGACCATTTCCAAGAAAATTTTTCTCATTTACTTCAGGGGTGGTGGGAAAGTGGTGCTTTACATATTGCTGAAGAACTCCTCCATGATGATGGGAAATTTTCCATGTCCACATTTGACACTGTTCCTTGAAGGTGTGCATTTTGCTTGATGCAGAGGTCTTAGGTAGTACCCTCTCTTGTCAAAAGATAACAGCAAGTTACATCAAGGAAAAGCCTGAAATATTTCAATATATGCTGTCCACTCACTGCTCAAATTTATGTTAGAAGCGCTAAGCAGGCTACCTCACCCATAAAAACTCAGTCACTTGAACAAAGGTGTGGAAATGGTACACTATGATTGGTGTAATTAGGTCTTCAGTATTATGGGAACTAAATTTCATTAAAATTGTCTTGAATTTTCAGGCATTGGTGAGTAACCACTCTGCATGGCAGCTCCAAAGGGGTTATTGAGGTTGTTAAATAGAGGAATTTTTCACATCTCTCAATTTTCCACAGTCATGTTGGCCTGGACACACTGATAAGGCCAGAGAAGGTATAATTACATTAGCGGGAAAAGGGCTCACTGGAGAGTTCACCAAGGGAAACAGGTTGCTTAGGGCTCATTGGAGAGTGAGCACTCATATTTGAAGAGAGTCCACACACAAACCCAGAGCAGACTGAGCACTGGTGGGAGAGGGGTGCTCTCCCAGAGGACTCAGGAGAACCTGAAAAATAGTGTCTGGCAAATGTTTTAGGGCAGAACTCAGAAAAGACTGAACCAAGTTATATGAGGGTTAATTGACCACAGGACCCAGAGAAGACAGAGCAATTTTGGGATAAAGCTTCTCTCCTACCAGTGTCAGAGTTTTGAGATCCTTTTTGATAGTGTCCCTCTGGCCAATATCTCAGTGAACTGAGGGATGGTGGAAAAGGTACTATTTAAACGGTTCAAAAAAGTCCTCCATGATATTGGGAATTTGCCTTCCACATTTCACTCTGTCCCTTAAAAATGTACATTGTGCCTGATCCAGATGTCCTAGGAAGGTTTTCCTTTTGTCAAAAGACAGCAGTCAGTGACATATCAAAGAAGATCCTGTGTCACCACCCGCAGCAACAATTGCGTGGGTATTTATCGGAGGTGGACTGGAAACTGAGCTACTTCTATTATCTTTCTTTTTGGTGCACTGTTTTCTTGCTTGCTTGCTTATTCCCTAGCTTTGATGAAAAAGATAAGAGGAAGAGAAGCTTTGAGAGAAAGTTTTAGAGGAAGACAGGCTTTGCTTAGAACTTAGAGAAAGATAGGCTTTGCTTATCAGGAAGAGAGACTTTGCTTAAAGAAAGAGAGACTTGCTACACTTTCAGAGAGGCTACTATAATCAGAGGAGCTATTTCTTAAAGGTCTGCTGCTTCCTCTTAGTCATGCATGCTTAGTCCTCCGTTCTGCCATCTAGAGGTGTGAGTTTTGTCCTCCGCCCAGCGATCTGCAACCTGTGACCTGCCTTCTGCCATCATTAACCCGCAACCTAGAGGTGTCTGCTATCTTCTTAGAGGTGAGTCTTTCTGCTAGTTGCTTCTTCTCTCTGCTAGCTGTATCTTTTAGCTGCTTCCTCCTGTCTTCTGCCTACTGCCTGCTTATACTTCCTCCAGGAGGTGGAGGGTAGGGCCACACCAGTTGAGATCAGGTGAAGACCAGCTGCCCTATCACAGCAAAGGTCAAAACGAGCAGGCCTGAGCAGGAGTACTTGGCAACACCTGTGCACACGTTGTCGGTGTGGACTTAATTGAATAAGGTCAATGATAAATCACCTGAGTGTGCTTATGTTAATTAGCCTCCTCACTGCCGATGTGATCAAAACAACCTCTGGCTGGCTGCCAGGCGCCATCCGTGTGCAGCCCACATGGCACAGCTCCCGACAATCCTGAACATATTTAAATATATGCTTTTCATCCACTTATCAGAAGGTTGATAGAAATTCTGGCCATGCTACATTACTCATAAGAGCTCAGCCACTTGAACAAAGGTGTGAAAATGGTAGACTATGAGTTGTGGAATGAGGTCCTCAGTGCTGTTGTAAAGGACAACCATTAAAATTTTCTTGTGTTTTCAGGCATTGGTGAGGAGCTTGTCTGCATGGAGCACCAAAGGCCTATTGAGGTTCCTTGAAAGAGGAAGTATCTACATTATTTCAAGTTTCCAAAATCATATTGGTCTGGATATGCCTGTAAGTCCAGAGATGTTGCACTGACATTAGCCAGAATGGGACTAAACCTATGTGTTCTCTAAGAGAAACAGATTGCCTAGGGCTCAATGGAGAGCGAGCACTAGGAAGTGAAATTTGGCCACCCCCATTACTGACATGGGACTGAGCACTGGGGGGAGAGGGGTGTTCACCTATGGGACACAGAAGACCCTGAGCAATGGTATGTGAGATGAGTTTTAGGACAGGACCCAGAGAAGACTGAGAACTCCTGGATGAGGATTGCTCATCCACAGGGCACAAGAGACTGAGTACTGCTGACCTGGGGACCTGACTCACAGGACAGTTTATATCCTTAGTACTCAGGTGAATGTCACACTCACTGTTTTCCTTTTGTTCATTCTTCTGATGTGACATTGTTGCAGATCAATGGCCTCATGAGATCTTCCATGCCTCCTCTTCTCCTCAGTGTTTTCTCCCCTTGGTGGTCTGGAAACAGTGTCAAGCTGTGTGTGGTCCCCTGTCCAGTCTCTCTCATTATCTCCCATTCAGTTTGTGATGTCATAATGGCCTAGGGAGAGGAGCAGGCACAACTGTTTTTGCTACCAAGGCCTTGGAGAGGGTGTGAGTCCCTCAGGACAGACTGTGTCCCCAACTGTAAGCTTTAATTGGATCTAATGACCTTTGCCTCCACTGAATGCAGTCAGAGGTCTGAAGAGTCTGACTCCAGTTATTGTCGCGTCCTCTCTGCCCGCAGAGAGAGACACGGCAAACGTCTGAAGCTTTGGAAGTTTATTGTGCACAGTTTCTTTCCTACGCTTCTCTTACCCCTAGCTTCTGCGCACTCTCAGCTTCCCTTTTCCCAGCTCCTTCCACTCCCGCGTACTCCCTCCTTCCAGCTCCGCTCCCGCTGCTGCCGCGGCCGCCGTCGCCGCCGTCGCCGCCGCCGGTTCTTCCGCTTCTTCCGTCCCTTCCTCAGCTTCTGCCCCCTACTCTCCCACCCACCAGGCTTATATACACTTCAGTCAATCAGGGGAGAGTACACGAGATAAACGCGGACAGCTGCAGGCGCGGGATGGGTACATGAGGGGGCATGCTCTAGTCACATCGTTAACTAGCCAATTATTGGAATTCGCTGGTTGTTTACTGTATAGCTGGCCGCTTTTGGCTCAGCGTCAGGCGCCATCTTGACCATGTCTAAGGCCGGGGGCTCTAGAAACCCCGACAGATCCCCCTTCTTTAATATTAAACTAAGGCTCGGGACCGTGTCTGTCTTAGGCTGAGTGGTCAGCATATGTCCTTACCCGTCATCAGAGCCTGCAGAGCATGCTGCAGCTCCTGTCTTAGGTCGGTACACAGCCACCTCCTTCATTACCCGTCCTTGACTACCGATCCAGCATCAAGAGCCATACTAATGGGGGGCTGTCAGCCTTTAGGGCGGTCATGGCCTGATGGAAGATAATCTGATCTCTCTATCGGCTAGCTTGCAGATGCATGCCAAAACGAATGAAGAGAAGAAGGCCAAGGCAGAGGAGTACCACCATAGCTCCTAAGCTTGCCCACTGTTTGACAAATCTATAAACAGAAGAAGAACCTTATAGCCATACTAAATACAGAAACAATATACATCCCAATAGAGTTACAATATGGGTAACACAAAGCAGCTCTCAGGGAATAAACGCATCCCAGTCCCAAAAGTTCTTGCAAGGCATCCACTTGTTCTTATAATGAGTCGATTCTCTGATAGAGTCTCTATGGTCTGTAAGGCTGCAACTGCATTCTCGGCCGAATGATCGTTGTTGTGGTTGTGTCAATGCTGCTACTGCAAGGACTGTGGTGGCAGTGATCACGGCTGTTGCAATGTCAAAGCCTCCTCTGTTTCTTGATAATAGCACTGGCAATTCTATATCTGCAACAGAAACTAGGACTGGTAGGAAGATAGAAATGTGCAAATTGCACAGGTGGCAAAAGAACCATTCCAGTATTGTGAGAGATAGGACACAGTTAGTGAACAGTTAGGAGGTATTATTAGAAATGTTAGTTGGCAGAAACATAAAAGGGAGGAAATACACAAGCTGACGTAGGGGGAAAAGCAATATCACAGCTAGGGTCAGCAGAACGAGTTGCTCTACTCTGGGTCTGATCTGTAGTATGATTCCAACGGCAAGGTGCAGAAATTCCTCCTGTTAAAGCAAAGAAAGGCTAGAAATATCCTTGTCACCAAAAACAGCATGACCTGAAAAATCATCAGCAGAATTGACAGACTTGTAGAGAAATTGGTGAAAAACAAGAAAAGGAAGGATAAAAAATATGTTAGTCAGAACTGAAAAATATGGCCAGGCTAACAATGGCCCATAGGTTCCGGGTTTGCCTTTCCGTCTGAGTTTCTGTTATTGGAGGAAGGCTCAGGCTCGTCACCGCGAGGAGGAACAGCATCACTTGCATGTTGTAAAACTCTGACCAGCCTTTCTGGAATCCAGACTGGAGTCAGTTGATCCTGTGGGAAAATACAAACAGACCCTCGGACCCAACGAAGGACTGGATCCGGTCCTTTCCAACAACCTGTCAGGATATCTTTCCATTTTGCCCATACTTGAGGAGTATTATGGGGATTATAATGTCGATCAGCTGCAGAATGGCCGTCCCTATCCAGAGTTAAGAAATTTAGAATGAAAAGAACTAAGTTAAGTTTATCTTTAGGAGACTTGTAGGAGGCTCCTATTCCCCCTTTTTGTTTATTTAGACAATTTTTTAAAGTAAGATGTGCTCTTTCCACAATGCCCTGTCCCTGAGGATTATAGGGGATGCCAGTGACTGATTGGATGTTAAATGTTTGTAAAAACAACCGGAAGCTTTTGGAAGTATAAGCAGGACCATTATCTGTTTTAATAACTTTAGGTATGCCCCAGCCAGCAAACGCTTGTAGGCAATGTTGAATGACATCTTTTACCTTTTCTCCAGAATGAGCGGAAGCCATAATGACCCCTGAAGCAGTGTCTACTGACACATGTACATACTTAACAGTACCAAATTCAGGAATATGGGTTACATCCATCTGCCAAATATGACCAGGTAGCAGTCCCCTGGGGTTAATTCCAAAGGATTGTACTGGGATTAAAGGAGCACAATGTTGACAATTCTTTACTATTTGTCGAGCCATACATTTAGATATAGGAAATTTTCTGCTCAAAGTAGTGGAATTTACATGAAATTTTTCATGAAAAAGTTTTGCTTGTTCCTCTATGGAAAAAACAAAAATTGATTTGGTGGCCATATCTACCAAGTCATTAGCATTGGCCAAAGGTCCTGGTAAATTAGAATGAGCTCTAATATGTCCTACATAGAATAGATGTTTACGCTGTAGGATAAGGTTTTGTAGCGTAGTAAAGTAAGAAGCTACCGTGGACATGGAAGAAATATGGGGTACCGTTTCAAGAACCTGTAAAGCGTTAACGATATATAAGCTATCAGATAGAAGATTGAATGGCTGATTATCTGCTAATTTAAAGGCTAATATTACAGCTGCAAGTTCAGTTACCTGTGCGGAGTTGGGTGGAACTATTATGGTGTGAAGTTGTTTACCGATAAGTACTGCACCTACTCCATTTTTGGAGCCATCAGTAAAAATGGTTACACAGTCTTTAAGAGGCTGGACACTAGTCACTTTTGGAAAAATTATGGGAGTATTTTTACAGAATTGAATCCAGGGATGTTGGGGATAATGGTTATCGAACTGAGCTGAAGTGGAACAATATAATACTGACCAATCATCATCATTATTAATTAGCCACTTAATTTGCTGAGTGGAATAAGGAGTTATAATAATAGACGGATGGATTCCAAAAACAGTAATGCAAGATTCTATTCCCTTGAATATTACCTGAGCAATAGCTTGGGGATATGATTGCAATGTTTTAGCCGGAGAGCTAGGGAGATTTATACTTTGCAAAGGTCCTCCTTGCCAAACTATGCCAAAAGGGGTATGTTTCTCCGAGATTATGATTAAACTTAATGGTTGAGTAGGATCACAACGATCAACGTAACACTGCTGAAGTCTATTCTCTACTAGCTGCAAGGATATCTGTGCTTCGGGAGTAAGTTTCCTAGGGGAATTCAAGTCAGGATTACCTTTTAATATATCGAATAAAGGTTTTAATTCCCCTGTGGATAATTTTAAATAGGATCTGATCCAGTTAATGTCACCTAAGAGTTTCTGAAAATCGTTCAAGGTATTCAATTGATCTGTCCTGATGGTCAACCTTATTGGTCTGACTGTAGTAGCAGTGAGCCTTGTACCCAGATATTCTTGGATCTCCTCTAATTGTAATTTTTCAGGGGCTATCGTTAGTCCTCTCTTTTCTAATGCTTGAGTCATAAATTGTAATGCTTCTAACAAAACTTCTTTTTCTGGATGGCAAATAAGTATGTCATCCATATAGTGATAAATCAACAATCTCTTAAACTTTTGTCTAGTAGTTGTTAATGCTTTATCTACGTATATTTGACATATAGTAGGACTGTTAGCCATACCTTGAGGCAACACAGTCCATTCGAATCTCTGGTCAGGCTGAGTGTGATTAAGAGAGGGCAAAGTAAAGGCAAATCTCCAACAATCATTTTTGTGCAAGGGTATAGAGAAAAAGCAATCTTTTAGATCCAGAATAATAGTAAGCCAATTTTTTGGTAGTGCAGTGACAAGAGGGAGTCCACATTGGATGGGTCCCATAGAGTACATTTGTTCGTTTATGGCTCTTAAATCATGTAATAACCTCCATTTTCCTGATTTTTTCTTTGTTAAGAATATTGGAGTATTCCAAGGAGAGGTAGAATGTTGTAAATGACCTGCTTGCACCTGCTCTTGTACTAACTTATGAGCTGCCTCTAGCTTTTCTTTTGTTAGGGGCCACTGTGGAATCCAGCGAGGCTTATCATCTTTCCATATTATAGGGATTGATGGTTTATCAGTGGCCCCTAGGAAAAACCCAATCCATGAGAATCATTTTTTGGTGGAAGTAAAGGCAGTGGTTGGGTAGATCCTTGGCTATGTCTTCCTAATCCTTTTTTATCATCATAATTCATATTTTGTAACATATTTCTTACAGGAGTCCCTTTGTAAATCTGGTCAGTGGTGAGTTTCATATCCATTTGCTGCAGGACGTCTCGTCCCCATAGGCTAACAGGAACACTACAGACATATGGCTGAAATATTCCTGTGTGTCCCTCTGTATCTTTCCACGATAATGAGGAAGCACTTTGATTGGGGATTTCTGCTACTCCTAAGCCTCTCAAGCTCTGAGCTACTGTGATCAATGGCCAGTGCTTTGGCCAGACCATTGCGCTAATAATACTTTTGTCTACTCCCGTATCTAATAAACCTGTAAATTCCATATTTCCCACTTTTAATTTTAGGAGGGGCCTCTGTCCCATATCCATAGTAAGGTTTATTAAAGTGGTTCCTGTTGATCCAAAACCTCCTTGTCTTTTATTTGTATTTTCACTAGGCCACAAGGAATGTCGACTGGGCAATATAAGCATTTGTGCAATGCGATCCCCTGGAGAGATGACCGTAATTCCTTTTGGTGAAGAGACCAAGGCTTTTATTTGTCCAGTGAAATCAGGATCGATAACCCCTGGGTGTACTATAAGTCCTTTTAGTGTTGAGGAACCTCTACCTAATAATAGTCCTACACTATTTTGTGGGATTTTTTCATGCCAGTCGGTATCAATCATCTGCACCCCCATATCTGGGGTTAATATGAGCCTGGAGGTGGCACAGATGTCCAATCCTGCACTCCCTGAGGTGGCCCTGCGCTCCCCTTCTCTGTGGGAGGATACCATCGTCGGGGAACTTGTTGAATTACCCCGTATATTTGTTGCGGGCCCCGGGGAGGGCCCTGTCTCCCGTTTTTTTGAAGTTTAGGATTTAAACCTAAAAAATTACCTTCCCTATCTCTAATAGACTGACAGGCACTGCTCCAATGATTTCCTCTTCTGCATCTTGGACATAGCCCTGGGGCATAAGGTGTAACAGATTTTACTATAGTTATCTCTTATCTTTTATTAGGGCATTATCTCCTTGCTGCTGATTTTGTGCATCTATTGAAACATATTGGCCTTCTCCTATTAACGTTTCTATCGGGAAACCTTGCCACTATGTTTCTGCAAGCAGTTTCAACAGCTATTTCTTGCCACTGAGCTTCCCCAATTAGCCATTGTTCTCCAAATAACACTGCTCTGCATAGTCTTAACTGCCTCTTTAAAGTTTTTCTAATGGTTGATGGTATCTCCATTTACTCTTCAAATACGGGCAGGTTCTACAAATTTTGAAGCTCTTTCTATTAGGCTTAGGTTTCTCCTACCTTTTCCCCTTGTTCTTAAGTTTTCACTACCACTTGGTTATTTCTTTTGGGGGTTCTTTGTGTTAGACTTAGTTCTCTTTTTTCCCTTGTTCTTAGATTTTTTGAGCAATTATTTTCTAGGTCACCACCAATTTTTCCTCACTTCATTCTCTTTAAGCGTTCTTTTCTGTTACTATTAGACCCTGTTCATGAAGATCCCCCTTGTGGCACACTAAGCGGCTTTTCTTACTTTGGCTGTTTTTTTTTTTTTTTTTTTTTTTTTTTTTTTCAATGGCATCCCATTGTTTTTTAATAGTTCCCTGAGGGGTTGCTGCATTCAGACCCCATTGTTACTAATTTGAATAGCTTTAGTTATGGCAATTACAATAACAGTGGCCTAGCTGCCAGGAGCAACGAGGTTACTGAAAGGAAAACTATCAAGTGCGCATTAAAATTTTTATAGCGGCTTTTCACGTACTACCTAATTGGACCGCTCCAAACGTGTTTCTACTTTCACTTTAATTAGACCGCGTTCCACGCGCCAGGACCGCTAATGGCGTGTCCCGATACCGGACCACCTTCCGTGTGTCCTTATTTTTATTTTAATTGGACCGCATTCCGCGTGCCCCCAGGACCACTGATAGCGTGTCCTGATACCCTTTAACTGAACCGCATTCCGCGTATCCGGATAGTCGCTATACCGCGAACGTCGAGGCGCCTCTCCTTTACCTGTTTACCTTTTTTGACTTCTTTATAACCGATTTAGCTTGTTAAAAGATTTTAAGATATCTTACCTTGTCCCTTTTATCTTCCCGGGTTTCGGCACCAGCTGTCGCGTCCCCTCTGCCCGCAGAGAGAGACACGGCAAACGTCTGAAGCTTTGGAAGTTTATTGTGCACAGTTTCTTTCCTACGCTTCTCTTACCCCTAGCTTCTGCGCACTCTCAGCTTCCCTTTTCCCAGCTCCTTCCACTCCCGCGTACTCCCTCCTTCCAGCTCCGCTCCCGCTGCTGCCGCGGCCGCCGTCACCGCCGTCGCCGCCGCCGGTTCTTCCGCTTCTTCCGTCCCTTCCTCAGCTTCTGCCCCCTACTCTCCCACCCACCAGGCTTATATACACTTCAGTCAATCAGGGGAGAGTACACGAGATAAACGCGGACAGCTGCAGGCGCGGGATGGGTACATGAGGGGGCATGCTCTAGTCACATCGTTAACTAGCCAATTATTGGAATTCGCTGGTTGTTTACTGTATAGCTGGCCGCTTTTGGCTCAGCGTCAGGCGCCATCTTGACCATGTCTAAGGCCGGGGGCTCTAGAAACCCCGACAAGTTATGTTTCTGATCCTGTTGTCCCTAAGTTTTACAAATGACTGGTTTGGGTGTGCTGTCCATGCATCTGGGGTTGGATCACCAAGGAGACTGGGTAACAGAGCCTCAGTTTCCCATCTAGTCCCTTCTAGGGCCAGGTTCCTCTTTGCCCCACTTTGTCCATAGGGACACAAGTCCTGGTTTCTAATCCTTGTTTTCTCACACTTAGCCCTGGGAATCCTGGGTCTCCCCTTCTCCTCTCCCCTTCTCTAGCACTTACCTGGCATACTCTCACCTCTTTGTGCCTGGTCCTGCTGGAAAACCACCCAGACATACTCTACTGGGTCTTTGGACCCTAACAGCAGGAGTTCCACAGGCTACTGTGAGTTTCTCATTGATGGATGTGAAGAAAGTCCACCACAGAAACTTGATCTGTTCTTGCACCTAGGGCTCCTCAGTGAGAGTCACCAGTGACTGGTAGAGTCTGCTCCTCCACCACACACTCTCCAAGGGTACCCAGTGCTAAAGATTGGGACATAACATTATTATCACCCTGCCTGCCTCCCAGATTTCCCCAGGAGTTGTGGTTTAGAGGCGACTGAGATGAAGGGCCTCTGGGGAGGGAAAGGGACCCTGTGTGGCTGCAGGACAGCAGCGCAGTTAGGGGTGCCTTGTTCAGTGGGGCCCAGGTGTTCTCTTCTCAATCCATGTTCCTCCTCTCTCAGACTTTATGGGATTTACCTAGTACTGCAGGGACCCTGATGATGATTAGGGAACAGTGTTCCCAAATACCAATTCCTCAAGTATCAAGCTCATGATGTGCTCACATCTCAGGGGCAACCTTGGCCTGAACACTGTCCTGAATTCTTCTCTTCTTCAGCTCCTCCCCCTTGTCAGGGTGGTGAGGATGCTGGGTCTGGGACCTGGAGTGCTCTTCTTCTGACTTACCCCTGGCATTATTGTATTTTATATTGAGATGGGGTCTCTGTTAAATGATCAGGGTGGCTTCAAACTTGATCCTGCTGCCTCAGACTCCTGAGTGACTGACATCATAAGTGGGGCACCCTGCCAGACTCAGCCCTCCTTTTCTTAAACTAGATACCTTCCTTCACAAGGGACTGGTGTTGAGGAAGCCATAAGAGTCAGAACCACACTGAAGCCAGCCCAATCACAGTGGGTCTAAGGTCACACATTCTCAAATTCACTTATGTGCTGAGGCTGAAATTGGGTTGGCCCCACTTTGAGAAATGTCAAGAGTTTTCTGCCTCTAGCAGGTCTCCTGGGCCTCATGTGACTGCCCCCCACCTTCCAACTCCCACCACAGAGAGCTCTAGCCTGACACATTCTGGTCAGCCTAGTTACACAAAATTCTCAGAGTGGTCTTGGGCCACAGAAAGGAGGAAGGCACAGTTTGCACAATGATGGTACACTAAGGTGGGCTTCCTCAGAGCCTTCCACTGGTGGGAAACCTCTGCAGCTGGAGAACAATGGTGGTAGATCAGAAATGCTTTTCTTTCTGGGTTCTATATCATCATGTGTCTCTCTATCCTAGGATATACCAACATGTATGCTCCTGGCATCAGATGCCCCAGCTGGAGGCTCCCATCTGGGCCACAGACCCACTCCCCAGAACTATGCCTATATCTGTCTGCTTGAGGGATTTCCTGTTGTCCTTGGAAAACTTGATAAGACTGTTTACTTCAAAGATTTCCTCTAGAAGCCCAGTAAGTACCTTCCATGAGACTCTTCATGTTAGGTCCCAAAGAGGGCACAGTTGTGGGGAGACCCCTCAGCACAGGCAAGTGCTGGTAGAAAGGTGACATGTCTATGAACTGGTTCTTTCCTAGAGCCAGCTCCCATGGTGGTATATATTCTGCAGTCTGGAATTTAAACTCACATATTCCCCTGGCCCAAAATACCCCTGCAAAATCTCCTAGGAGAGACAGAGGGCTTACTGTGTTGTTCCTCTAAACAAGTTTCCCACCAAAGTTGGCAGGACAGAATCCAGGGTTCTACTGACAGGGCTCAGCTGCCAGGTGCAGGCTCTGCTGACAGCTGTTCTACTGTTGACCTTGGCAGGTCACAGGGAAGCCTAGGTATCTGGGATTTTTGCCCACAAACTGCTGGTTTTTTAGGTCACATCTGAGAAGTACTTTGTTCTTGACCACATTGTGTCCAGGCTCCTTTAAAACTGGGAATTTTCAAGAAGTCTCACATAGTTTCTGCCAGTCCTAACCATTTTCTCACTGACTGGTTATTTCTTGTCTCTGCCAGAGCTTCCCACAGGCAATGCCTACCTGCCGAGGTTGGTCACCTTGGCCCTGAGTTCCGGAGGGTGCCACAGAACTCAGGTGACTGCATCCCCAGCTATGCTCTGCTCCACCAGATAGCAGTCTTCACCTTAAATGCCACTCCTATGAGGTTGTGGCAGTATCTCTGACCTCCCAGGAAGACAAAGCTGCATTTCAATTTGGCATACCTTTTTCTTATACTTTTCATCTAATTCCTGATGCAGGCCACCCACAAAATCCACTCAGAGTGACCCAAAGTTAAGCATCTGGCCAGGGCCCAGGATAGAATTTGGCCAGGCTGTCAGGGCTAGTGCACTCTGATGGAGTCACTGGATATAGCTCTCAGGGCCTAGCCCAGCGCTACTGGCCGAGGATGAGGGACAGGTAAAGTTGATCCCTGAAGCTACAAGCTCAGTCATATGTCCTGACTTTCTGAACCTCAGAGCCAGGGTTGAATCCATCACTGCTTCTGATAAAATGAAAAGGTAACTTTTTTTTTTTTTTTTTTTTTTTTTTGGTGCTAGGGATCAAACCCAGGGCCTTATGATTACAAGACAAGCACTCTACTGACTAAGCTATATCCCCAGCCGGGAAAGGTGACCTTTTTGACTTGACCCAAAGACTGACCCTAGGAAATCCTTCCCAGTGGGCACATGGACTCCATCCTCCATGTTCTTTGCCTTTGGGACTCTCCTTGAGCACATTTAAGAACTCTATTTTCAGTCCAGAGGGAATCATTTTTCAACTGTTTTTCTGATAGGGGCATTTGGGTATTTTTTTGTGATTGTGTCATCATCTGCAGAATGAGAGGAGAGAGGCACAGCAACCAGGTTAGTTTACAGTAAATGTTTGCAGACTGAGTAGATGAATCCTGGAGAGAAATTGTCCAAGACCCATGATGTGGGTACAGTCCAGTAGCTGCCAATCCACTAGAGTGTGTCAACTCCAGATCCTGTGGGAATACCAGGTGGCACCCCAGACTGAACCCCTCAACCCAGGAATGGAGCTACCATGCCTACTCTCTATCTTCACCAACTACTGATTTCCTTTCACAGAGAGTTCACACCTCCAAAGGGTGCCTCATACCAGGCATGGACCCTGCTTTGTGCCTTGCATTTCTCAATAAATCTCTGCCAGTGTCTCTGCTGAAAGATCCTGAATTCCTTCTCTGTAGCATGTCAAGAATCTGTGGAACTGAGTTGAAGTCCCCTCCTGGGACCCCATGTGGTGATGACAGGATTCCATTTCAGAAGCACATAGCCTGCTCCTTGGGGTGCCTACAGTGTGGTAACCCTGATCCTGGAGCCACCTACATCCATTATTCTGAATTTCTGAGACATGTGCCAGGATAGGAAGGAAACTGCTCAGCAGCACACTAAATGCAGCATGCTCTGGCAGAGCTGGGACCTTGGCTCCCTCAACAGACAAGTCCCTGCCAGGAACCAGAGCTGCCCAGAACCCACCTGAGCTGACTTCCTGGAACTTTGGAACAACTTAAGTCAGGATGTCCACAGCTGCCTCTGTTTGTCCTTTTGTTTATGGGTTTGGGAGGTTTGACTGGTACTTTCACTTTTTGGTTGTGCACACTTAAATGATACATTTGTTTTGTCTGAAGGGAGGCTTTTGGCTCTCATGCCCTCTGCTCCCTCACTGTAAACTCTGATTATTCAACTTAGGGGACTATTTCCTAGTCAGCAAATTAACTCACCTGAACCCTTGAATGTGAATCTACTTTCCTAAATAAGTTACCACTCTAAAAACAGAGGAACAAAGAAAACAAAATTATATCAGACTGGGCTCTGAAGCTTTCTATGAAAATTTAACAAAGGATTCTTTTTGACCAAGTGACCCCAGCTTCTTTCCCAAGTGACTGGGACCTGACTCTCCCTTCACCAACTTGGAACATATATTATCATGTTGCTGTGTCTCATGGCTCAGATTCTCACATAGGAGGATCTGCAAAAAATGGGTTAATTTAGATTTGTTAGGAAAAATGAGGGAGTCCTAAAAACAGTAACACATGTTCATTTTGTTGTTTTGTTGGCTTGGAACTGAACTGGCTGCGAGTCAGAAGAGTGCATGAGTCAGCACACAGAGAAGCCCCTGCAGTCATGAGGGATGTGACTCCCCTTTTGGTGTCCCTGCTGTGCTCCATGCATGGTGAGTGAGCCAGTCATCCAGGGGCAAGGGGCCTCATCATGGGACTGGGACTGAAGTTCAGTGAGGTCACTCCTCCATGACTCCTGAGGGTGAGCAGGGACCACAATATGGCTGTGGTAATGTCTGAGGGGTCTAAATAAACCTACCTGTGTGAGTCCCTCCCCAGCAATCCTGGGCCTGCACTGTTACCTGTGCACTGGCATCCAGAAATCCAAAATCCTTCCCAAATCTTCCCTGTCTTAAATCCCCCTACCCTAGGGACACACATTGTTCCATGGCACACTCATCTGAAAGGTTTCAGGCCACCTGCATTCAGTAACCTAATCAGAAATGTGGGTAGACTTGAATCAAAATGAAATCCATTATCCCTGGATTCCAGTGTCTCTTACACTTGGACCTGTGCACAACCAGGTACAGTGCTGCCTAGTCTATACCCAGTTCCATTCTGTGGGGGAGGAGGTGGCATGACTTTCTTCTGGACCCAGCAGTGGAGCACACTTAGCTGATAGGTCTCCCAGCACATAGATGTTGGGGCAGCATGGGTGTGCTGTGTGCATAACTGTTGTTGTGACTCTGTGCAGATGGTGTGTGCACATGTAGAGTGGGTATGTGTGTGGTGCATAATGAGTGTGTATGCATGTAGAGAGTGCTTTAGGAGTGAGTGTGAATATTGAGAGTGTGTGAGGAGTTGGAGTGTGCATGTGGAGTGATTATGAATGTGGAGAGTGCATTAGTAATGAGTGTCCTTGTGGGCACTTTAGGAGTGTGTGTCTATGTGGAGTAACATGTAGAGTGAGTGTGCATGTGGAGTTTTCATGAGGCATGAGTGTGTATGTGGAATGTTTATGAGGATTGTGCACATGGATTGTGCTTTAGAAGTGACTGTGTTTGTGGAGTTTGCATGAAAGGTGATTGTTCATATGGAAGGAAAATGAGGAGGGTGTGTTTGTGTGCAGGGTGCAGGAGTAGTGAGTGTACATGAGGAGTGTGCATGAGAAGTGAGTGTTCATGTAAGTGTGCATGAGGAGCGAGAGTTCATGTGGAATGTGCATGAGGAGTGAGTGTGCATTTTTTGTGTGCATAATGAGTGAATGTTCCTGTGGCATGTGCATAATGAGTGTCCATGTGGAGTGTGCATGAGGAGTGAGTGTGCATGTGGGGTGTGCATGAGTGAGTCTGCATGAGGATTGAGTGTCCATGTGGACAGTACATGAGTAGTGAATGTTCTTGTGCAGTGTGCATAAGGGGTGAATGTGTATGTGAAGTGTGCAAGAGGACAGTGTATGTGTGGGATTGTATTAGGAGTGTGCATGTACACTGTGCATGAAGAGTGAGTGTGTGGGGTGCTCATGAGAAGTGAAAGAGCATGTTGGTGTCCCTGTTGGCATGAAGAGTCATGGGGTCCTGCAGTCTGGTGGTTCAGTGTGCATCCCTTGCCACCCTCCATTCTGTTTTGTCCCACATCTGCTCTTTTGGGCTTTGGAGTTTCTGAGTCTCACCCACTTACTGCATCCCCTCCCACACTGGGTCAGGAGGCCAGGTCCAGCAGGTGAAGGAAAAGCAGGATTCTAGCCAGTGTCTGGCCACAGTCCCTGGGGTTTGGGGAGGATTCCCCGGACATGGGATAGTTCCGATGGCAATATTCCAGGTTCATCTGAAGTAGGGGTAAAGAGAAAGAGAAAGCAGGCCTGGCATGCGAAGTAGGGGTGCACCAGATCCAGGCTGGTGTGAAGGGCTCTGAAAGAGACTGGGAGGTGGGGACCTGGGACACAATGTCCAGGCAGTAGGAAGGGTCTGAAGGTGTCTGTGAGGTGAAGACATGGGCACAGGGTCCAGGCACTCATTCAGTTTTCTGGAGGCATCTGGGCAATGTGGAGGCAGCTAGCCGCTTGTACACCCTACTCAAGGCTGGGAAATAGGGTTAAAAGAAAATATATTGCAAACCCAGAAACACACTCCACAAAAGAAGAGAAAGAAAAGAATTTTAGCCTTGAATAAGAATGAAACCAGGACAAATAGCCCTCACAGCCATCAACCAGGACACTGCCTGGGAGTCTCCAGCTTGCTGTCCTGTGCCTAGCACTTCTACCCAGCACACATAATCTGTCAAGGTTCTCACATGAAGACCTGCAGCAGGAGGCCTCCAAGTCTTCTCTGTCCTGCCCCTGGAGTCTCCTGAGGTTTAAGGTCATTAATAGACTAGCTAGGACTCAGTCTATTGCAGGTTAAAGGCATGAGAGTCACATTTCCATTGCTGTGAAAAAATTCCTGAGGTGAACAGCATACCAAGAGGAAAGGTTTTTGACCTTTCATTCCATAGTTACCTGACCCTGTTACTCTGGCCTGTGGCAGCACAGCATATCATAGCAAGAGTGTGTGGCAAAGGAGGCCTGAGCCCTTTATGGCAGGTGGGATGCAAAGACAGGCAGGACCAGGCCCCAAGTCCTCAGCTCCTCCCAAAAGTCCCTGCTTCCTAAGGGTTCCAACTCTCCCCAAATCACCACCATCTGGGCACCAACTTCAACACATGGGTCTCTGGGTGCACACTTTTCTGGACCTCAGGAGGGCACAGTTGAACTCCTGAAGCAGGGTGTAAAACTGCAAAGGTTCTGGTGTGGTCAATGAAGAGACCATAGATTTAAAAGCCTGCAGCCATCTCTCCCTGCCATTTTACTAACACCACTATTCTGCACCCCCCAACAAACCATTTTACAACATAGATCATTAGTCCACATACTTTCTCATCAGTGATTTGTGAGATTGTTATTAGTCCATGAACTTCCACTACTTGAGAATAGCTCCCTTGCAGCTCTCTTTCTTTCTCTCTTACCCTTCAGGGCAGACATTCTGCTCATCTGCTTGATAAACCTCTTGTGTGAGTTCCAACTTCCAAAGTGATTTTCTGGGTGCTGGCAGGCACTGGTCTCTGATTGGATCAAAGGATAAGATACCCCTAGAACCAGAGAGACTTTGCAGCACAGCCCTGATGACACAGGACTGATGTGGGGTTACCTTGACTGAACCCCTCTCTTCCCCTTACAATTTGAATGTGTGATGCCCCCAATTTATGTTGATACCTCAAGCCCAAAGTGACATTATCAGGAGGGCCATTGTGAATCCCTAGTTTAGAAGCATGGACCCTTACTAAATAACACATAGTTTGGCCCAGTGTGCTCCCTGCACCTTCAACAGACGAGGTATATTGGGGAGAAAAGACTCCCAATCTGTTGTACCTTGGTCTAAGACTCCAGTCTCCAGAATCCTGGGCATGAATTTCTGTTGTTTATGAGCTGACTTTTTTTTTTTTTTTTTTTTTTTTTACAGAAGCCCAAATGAACTAACACATCTGGCACTGGGTGTGGACTGACTGTACAAAGATGAGAGATGCATAGGTAGACTTAAAATTGAATAGATGAGAGGGACCAAATGAGTTCTGAAGTGTTTGCTGGAGAAAGCCCACATTGCCACACACAGACCTTTGCTAATAAAAGCTGGGTGCAATGGCACAAGAACTCTGGAGACTAAGTTAGGTGGATTGCCAGTTCAAGACCAGTCCCAGCAAATTAGCATGGCCCTGTCTGAAATTAATAATAAAGAAAGTTTAGTGATAGATCTCCACGAATTCAGGCTCCAGTGCCAAGAGAAATGGGGACCAGGTAGGGAAAAGGAAAAAGTAAATGATATGTATTAAAGTGTCTCAAGGCAGATGACTCAGGGCACAACAGGTAGTGGGACCTGACACCAGGTGTTCAGAGGAGAAGTGAGATTATAATCATTCCTCAATATAATATATAAAGCTGCTCCCCCACCCATCAGGTACAGTCATTTTGCCCATCTCCCAACCTCTTGTCAATCTGTGAACATCCTAGCTAGCTATTGGTTCATCAGACAGCTTGCAAATATCCTTCTCCGATATTGGTCCCCTGTTAGCCCACAGAATTCAACTGTTTTACTGTAGCTTCCCCGCCATATTTTTCCATTCTTCTGTCTTTCCTACTCACTTTTCTCTATCTTCCTGGCTTTCCACTCTCTCTAGCTTGTGCCCTTTCTTTTCCTTTCTATTTTCCTCTCATTTTCTCTCTTACCTGGCAGGGAGACACTCTGTCTGCTTAATAAATTCCCTTATGTGATTTCCTGTCTGGTGTGGTTTCATGGGATTTCCTTACACTCAATACTGCCTGGACAAGGTCTCTGTAGCCTAGAAGCAGGTGGAGTCTAGGGGTGGAAAATGACCAGCATTGTGTAAACATGTGGTGCCCATCAATCTCAACTGTGGGACAGTGTAGGACCTTCAGAGGTAACGTCATGAGATCAGCAGAGCTCAGACCTAATCAGGACACTAATTTATTTGATGGATTAAAAAGCAAATGAACTGCTAGGTGTCATTGTAGGCAGGGGTGTTACTTCAGGGAGTAGATCACAGGAGCCTTGACCTTGGGAACTACAGTTCCTCCCCTTGGCTGGCCCCACCCCCTCTCCCAAACTCCTGACTGCTCTGAACTGAGCAACTGTTCTTGGACATTTTCTCCTGCTAACATGCTCTCACTTTGGGCCCAGAGCAATGCTGTAAGCCTACTATGGACTGAATCTCTGAAGCCCTGAAACAAATAAATCTATCTTTCTCTACATTGTTTCTAGGCATTTTGGTCATAGTAGTCAGAAGTCAACTATAACAATGATCAGTAAACCTCAGGAATAAGGGGCACTTTGGCAATCTAACCCAATTGGAGTCTCACCATAAGCAGACCAGGGTGACCAGATGTTACCTTGGACTCCTGGGGGAGAAGGGACTCCACAAAATCACCGGGTTCATCAGACATTGAGGGTGGGCTTCTTCTAAATGGACTTAGCAGAGTCAGTGCTGAAAGCATACTTTACAGGAGGCCCACAGCTCAGCACAGGAGGTTCTGCAGCCTAACCACAATGGGTCTACCAGTGTACCCTGGTCACCCTCAGGGTGACTGTGTCCACACACAGGAAGAAAAGAATTACAGAAACTCTCAGCCTGTTGCAGGCCAGCTCTGAAGTCAGGACATGTGGGCTGGGAGTCAGTTTGATAGGCCTGAGACTGGAGTGAGAAATGGGACTGGACCCAGTAGGATAGGCCAGTTTTGTGACAGGACAGCCATAAATTGACCCAATTGCTTTATCCCTTGACTTCTCCACAGACATGACCAGGAACAAAGAGAGACTTGTTGACTGAAGACACATTTGAGCAGTGCTGAGGGTGTGCTTGGTGCTGCTGAGTGCTCCTCACAAACCACAAGAAGAGAGTTAAGGGGATAGAATTTTACCAGCAAGCAAGCATACCTGAAAAATTTGGAAAGATCTTTGACTACTCATCAGAGGGGTGAGAATGAGATCAGGAGAGGAGGACAGTGTGGCCAAATGTTCCTTAAGGACATGAGGAGAGATGCACCATGAGAGGACACAAAAGTGCCCCCAAGGACCTGGAGAGATTGTACTGCCCCTCCCACCACATGTCTGGAAGAAGGTGAGCAGAGGCAGGGGCTGCTGCCAGGTCCCCTCATGAGGTGGCTCCACCCACTCTCCATTCTCAGCTCTTTGTGCCCCTTGTCACCCCACACAGACTGACAATTGTGATGTCCAGGCAGAGAACCACCATGGGAAAGGACACATCAGAGTCCCATGTGTTGAGCCTCTGGGGCAGAGCTGGCCCTGATTCCCCAAAACAGGGTGAAGCCTGGGGTGGGACTTCTCATGACTCAACCACAGAGGCACTGCAGAACAAACACAGGGCACAGCCCATGCACAGAGCAATAGGTCCAAGACTGCCACCTCAGCCAGTCCTGAACAGGACACTGACAACAATTCAGGTTACAATTGGTCCTGCCCTGAAGGCTTAAGGGCAGACCATTTAGCCAAAAGATTGGTTATTTTCATTGGTATTTGTTGTGGTTAGTGGGGATTATACCGAAAGGTGCGTTGCCACTGAGCTGCATCCCCAGCCTTTTGTATGGTTTTATTTTGACACAGGATCTCATTAACTTGCAAGTGCCTACCTCAAACTTGCAATCATCCTGCCTTAACCTCTCAATTTACTGGAATTGAAGATGTGTGCCACCCTGCTGAGCAGAAAGAATTCTTTCTGACCTGTTGGGGGCTATGCCATGCAGACTATGACAAGATGGTGCCTGTCAGCCACCCAGAAATTGTTTTGATCACATCGGTGGTGAGGAAGTTGGTTAACATAAACACACTCAGGTGCTTTATCATTGGCCGTATTCAAGTTAGTCCATGCACACAATGCATGCAAATGTGTTCCCGAGTGCTCCTGCTCGTGCCTGCTCGTTTTGACCTTTGCCGTGATTGGGCAGCTGGCTCTTTGCCTGACCTTCTCTTAACTGGCATGGCCCTACCCTCCATCTCCTAGAGGGAATATAAGCGGGCAGTAGGCAGAAGGCAAAGAGCAGTAGGCAGAAGGCAGAAGGCAGATGGCAGATAGCAGAGTGGAGGACTAAGAACACACCTCTAGGTCACAGATCACAGATCACAGTACACGGGACACACCACTAAGAAGCACCTCTGATAGACAGTGCCTTTAGAATGCACCTCTAGCATGCACCTTTAGTTTGCAGGATGCAGGACACACCTCTAAGAAGAAGCAGCAGAACCCTAAGAAGAAATAGATCTCTGATAAGTGTAGGAAGCCTCTCTTTCTCTAAAATTCCCTCTCAAAGCCTCTCTTCCTCTAGAATCAAGCAAGCCTCTCTTCCCCTATAAGCTAGAGAATAAACAAGCAAGGAAGCAGCTCAGGAATAGAAGTAGTTTATTTCCAGTCCACCTCTGATAAAAACCCATGAGATTGTTGCTGCAGGCGGTAACAAATATCCGCAGGATTGTTGCTGTAGGCGGCAACAAATGGTGTCCCATACGGGGAACTCTGCATATGGGGAGCTCTCCATATGGGGAACAACTGCATTTGTCTCCCCTCCCAAGAACTCAAACAGTAGTGAAGTGCAAAAATGCGTGTATTTTGTGTTGCTTGTGTGTTTGTCAAATTCAAGAGTCTTGCTACCCATTTGTCTACCCAAACAGTAAGTAGCGAGGTAAACTGAGACACTGTCTCAAAGGCAGTTAGGTGCTCAGGTAAGTTGAGGCCCTGTCTCTCTCTGAGGCAGTTAGGTGCTCAGTATAGCTGGCCAGGTGAAGCTGAGCCCCTGTCTCTCGGGAAGTTAGGTACTCAGGTACGCTAAGGCCCTCTCTCTCTCTAAGGCAGTTAGGCACTCAGGATAGCTGGCCAGGTGATGAAACACAAAGAAGATGATAAAGGAGTTCTGGAGTGCATGTATTTTGTATTGTTTGTGTGTTTGTACTACTGTTACTATGGTCTTTGTTTGTCCTGTATCAAATTTATTTAGCAGCAAAAGATGGGTTCAGAAATATCACGGAATCAGTCTGAAAGGATAATTCAAAAAGGAGGCATAAAAATATATTAAAAGAAGGAGAAGAAGTGCTAGAAGAGACTGAGGAGGAGGTTATCTGGAATAGTCAAATACAGGAAGGAAGTTCTGAGGAAGAAGGAGATACTGGGGAGGAACTAGAAAATAAGCGAGTTAACATTGAAAAGTTGCTTAAGGTCAAAAAAGACACAACAGTGAAGGAAACCACTGCACAGTCATATATTCAAACTCTAGCAATAATAAGCCTAGGGTTTATAGAGGAAAGGCCGCTCAAAGTGTCAGAACAGGAAAAAGAACAAAGTGAGGAAGAATTTATTGGCAGTAACCTAGAAAACAATTACTCAGAAAATTTAAGAACAAGGGAAAAATGTAGGAGAAAGCTAAGTCTAATACAAAGAACTTCAAAATTTATGGAACCTGCCCGTATCTGAGGACCAAAATAGGGATACCATCAACCATTAGAAAAACTTGAAAGAGGCAGTTATGACTGATTGGAAACAGCCATGCAGAGCAGTGTTATCTGGAAGACAATATCTGAATTGGAGAGCTCAGCGGCAAGAAAGTTGTTTAAACTGCTTGCAGAAATGCAGTAGCAAGGTTTCCTGATAGAAATGTTGATACATCAATAGGAGAAGGCCAATACACTTCAATAGATACTCAAAATCAATATGATTCTGTAATGTATGCACAGACATATACAGCAGCAAAGAGACAATGCCCTAACAAAAGACAAGGGATAACTACAGTAAAATCTGTTACACCTCATGCCCCAGGTCTTTGCCCAAAGTGCAGAAAAGGAAATCATTGAGCTAATGAGTGCAGATTACTGATGTTGAGGGCAAGATGTTACCAAATCATTTAAGAAATGGGGCACAGGGCTCTTCAACTCAAGGCTCACATATGTATGGAGCTTTAGAGGGGAACAATGTTAGATCACGAATTCAGATGGTTCCTTGACACAATCCTTTCCTAAGGCCCTGAATGTTTCTTCTAATGGTACTGCTGCAGTAGTTACTGACCAAGATACTATTATTCAGATTACATCTCAAAAATAGGCTCAATTGGTGGAAATGGAAGCAGCTGTTATAGTCCTTGTAGAGTTTAAGGAGTAACAGATATTTTTGCTAACGGTGATTGCATCACTCGGGCGATTCCCAAATTACAATTGGCTGGACCCATAGCCCCTCATAAGCTGATTTAGCCACTCAGATGGTTTTCATCTTTTTCTCAGTAAAGCAAGCTGCTTGTTTTCATCCTGTGTAACTCACTTTCTAGTCCCTCATGTTGGTGCCTCATCTTTAAGGAAGGTCTATAAGTAAAGGGAAGTGCAGTGATCAAAAGGTTAATGGAGTTAATACTGAAATATGTAGAGAGAGTGAAACAATTATTTTTTCATATATACTCCTGTGTGTCTAGCTCTCCCTTTCCTTTTTGTGACTTCTAATGAGAACCTCTCTAGACAGTTATCTTCACAGATCGCACAACAACAGACAAATGAATTTGACGAGCTAGTGACAAGACTTTGACAACAAATCCTTACCATAAATGCCACTAAGGTGGAAATCAAACCGGGAGGACTTATCACAGGAGAATTAGATGGGTTAACACAATTTGGCACCAAATTTGGGGGACTCTTAAATCTCACACTAATAAGCTTGGGTGTGCTTCTGTTAATTCTATTCTACATTCACAAATGACTCAAAGCTAGTCAGCAGGCTCATAATGTGATCATAAAACAGGCCATGGCCACCCTTGGAGAAGGACAATCTCCCAGATATGGCTTAGTATGCTGGATCAGTAGTCAAAGATGGGTAACTATGGGAAAACACTGTACCAACCTAATAAAGAAGGGCCAACCCTGCCTTGGTATCCTTTGATGACACATAAGGACAGGATGTTGATTCCAGGGACCTAAGACAGACATGATTCCTGCCAGCTTCATTTTCAGTTCAAATAAGGAAGGGGGAGATGTTGGGGGGTATGCCATGTGGACTATGCCAAGATGGCACCTGGCAGCCAGTCAGAAGTTGTTTTGATCACATCAGCGGTGAGGAATTTGGTTAACATAAACACACTCAGGTGCTTTATCATTGGCTGTATTCAAGTGAGTTCACACACAATGCATGCACATGTGTTCCCGAGTGCTCCTGCTTGTGCCTTAAATGTCCAGGTACACTTTAAGCAGACAGGAGCGAAAGTGTCTCTGGTTGCCATGGGAACCATGATGCCTTCCTACTGTCATGCCACTTCTGTTTCACCTCAGGTATCTGCAGTGCACTGCCATGTCACAGGAGCCACTCCTCAAACTCCATGTTGCCTAAGGCTCAGAAAAACCCTCTGGGGAGACAAACCAAGTGCTCTCTCCAACTGGAGCCTGGAATCATTGAGCCCTTCACACCTGACCTGCCTGATGCCTGCCCCTTCCACTTTGATCAGAGGAGCTCTCCCATCATTTGCTTTCATGTCACAGGAACAATGGTAACCAACTGATGCACTGTTCTGAATGGAATTGAATGCAACTGAATAATTGAGAGATCAGGGATATGAATTTTAGTCACTTAATCACTAATAAATCTTGATAGTAAAAACTGCAAACATAAGGAGTGGAAGATTGAAATTGAAAGAGGAATGTTTCCTTTCTGCCAGAAAATATTGGTCCTGGGAACCCAGACCCTGAGAGCCATCACCACTAGCCTTTGCCTATTTATATTTTCTGGCATCATCTGGCTAAGTTGCTGAGGCATTTCTTCCTTGAGGGAAACATGACTTGCCCAGGAGGAATGCCATCCTCTACCTCACCCATACCTGAGATGATAGGCAAGATCCAGCACCTGCACTAGCTTGTGCATTTTGCACAGCACTCTGCTGGTTAGAATCATTCAGTAGTAAATGCCAAAAGGAAAAGTAAGAAAAAAAAAGGATTGATATAGCCTAGTGCCCTACAAACAGGCACAAATTTACTCCTATAAAGTGAAAGTGATGGATGAACCCATGACCTGATGCTGACATGAGGAGTACAATTTTCCAGAGCATATCATCTTCTAACATGATGATGATGAAAGAGAGGAATGTTATAAAGTTTCACAGCTTAATATATAAAATGTGATGACCTAAGGACATTCTGGGGATCAGTAAATCACAAGGGTGTAGGAGATAAAAAACAAACTTCAGTGAAGAAACACTTTAAAAATTGTCATTTTTAAAGGTCTTCCAAAATGTACAAGGACATTTTTTCAGGTTCATACTATTATAGCAATACATCAGCAAGGAACTGTGACATCATTCTGTAAGCAAAGATAATTACTGACAATAACTCAACTTCCAAAGGACACAAATGATCTTGCCAATTCTTGGACCTACTCTGTGACCTGCAAGAAACAGTTGTATGCATTTATGCTGATTTGGCTTTTCTAGTACAAGTGTTCTGAGGAAAGGCTTTCCTTACCCCACAGCACTTACACAAAAACACTGGTCATAAGCAAGGAGATATTTGGAAGTTCAGCACTGAATGATGACTCTTGAACTAAAGAGTGCATGTCAACATTGGTATATAAAGGAACAATGATAACAAAATATAAAAATGAAAACCCCAAATGGGAAAATACTGAATTTCCAAAGCAAACAATTTTAAAGTGTAACTAAAGATGTGATAGAAGTTACCTACCACAAAAGGCAAACTCTAAAATATTTCCAAAACACAAAATCATTTTTTAGTAAAATTTTCTTATATCTACTAAAAACATGAAACAAACACGATGTCTCTGATGTTATTCTTTTAATTTGAGTTTTTTCCAAAAGTTTTTTTTTCATTTCTTACCCTGCAAAATACAATTAAAAAATTCCCAGAACCATGGCAATGATGAGATCACCATATCCTTCAAACCAATCTACACATCTTGGCTTCACAACAATTAGAAAATCAACAAAAGAGTATAAAAGTGCTTCATTTGAATTGAGGCTGGATCTCCAGTGGTACATGGAAGCCAATTTTTAAATACCCACTGTGTGTCTTGACTGACATCAGCAGAAAATAAAATGTGTATTCAGCACTCTATTTCTCAAAGGAATAATACCTGCCCAATGCACAGTAAAACAGAGAAAATACAGTGCCAAAGCAATTCTCTTTTTTCATCACCTCAAAATTTCTGAGTTGACATTGAGGTCGACTTGGAACTGGCCCAGTTGTACAATTCCAATTCATTTGCAGAGAATCTGGGATTTTGCCCCAGAAATTCACTGATTCCCAAACACTACTGCAGTTGATATTTTGAATTTCATGCAACCTGTAGGAGAGTACCTTTCTTCTTCAAGAAATTGGTGATTAAATTCCAACTTCAACATATTCATCATTATCATATAACTTATCAATTCCTGAGAGTTGTCTCACCTCCAGGGTTGCCTACTCATAGGCATTCCAGGTAACAAGGGCAGCGTTGATGATGTCTACCACAGTGTTATGCTGAAAACTCTCAAAAGAATGAACTTTCATTTAAAATGCTACTTTTCTAACTGTGTTATTCTCACTTAATTCAACAGAGAAGAAAATGTTGATTAATTGGATGATACATATTATCTGAAGTGGCTGAGTATCCTAGGTAACTGAATCCTCTTCCAGATGGACTGTATGAAATGCTGTGCTATAGTAGCAACCAAAGGTTATACCAAACTCATTTCATTAATTTTTAAATTTACACTAAAAATAATCTTCACAGATTTCTTAGTTTTTTACATAGACCCCTAGTCTTCAAGTGGTGGTCTCATGGCATAAAGATTTATTCCTTTCCATTTAAAGAGGCAAATAGTCATAGCTGAACATTGAGCAGACAATATTTCCAGTGGCCTGTGTTACCTTGGAGTAAAGGAGAGGCAGACAGATGTGGAAAAACTTATGTGTTCAGGACTCTATTATATAAGGAGATTTTGAAGTTCATGCAAACCTGAACCCCAAACTTTAAAACCACAATCAACTCTGATGTGTCCCTCATTGCCTACTCTTTCTGGGATTTTTCTTTCAAAATTTCTAAACAGCAGATACCTGGGCAAAACAAATGGTCCATTGAAGATGATGGATATTTCCAATGATTTCAGGTATTGGGGAGGTTGAGGAAGAATATTCCCCAGGGCAAAGACAATATTCCTAAATAAAGAAAAACAATCAACATAGCAAGACATGTCTGTAAATATAAATGTGCAAAGAGAAGTGGTGATGGCTCACTGCACTAGTGACCTCAAGTACAATATGTGCTGGAAAATGAAGAAAATAAAACAACTCCTAATTTTTATACTCCTTGTGGTTGTGCTTGCAGCAAATCTTCTCAAGAATTATTGCACTGAAGCTAGGCAAAGAAAGTTACTTCCATTGAAATGGACATATTTCAAAATTATGCTACACTGCTTTTGAAGCTTCTCAAAGAAATGTCTAATTGTTTTTTATACATGATCCTGTGTCATAAGAGTAAAAGAGGAGACAGCTAAGATATTCAAGATCAAGAGAGTTGGCATCCAGCTACTTGGGATTGAATGGTGAGGAGATTCCTGTCTCAGGTAAAGGATAGTGCAATTGGTTCCACCCCAGGAGGAGTTTCTGGACCTGGGGCAACATGGGTCCAAATAAGTTCCTGCTATGACATAATGGCTGCTCTTTAGATACTGCCTGACATTACAGAAAGGTAGAATGCACCACAATGACATCACTGTTCCCATGGCAACCAAAAATGCATTCACTACTGACTGGTTGAGGCAATTATTCAACTCAAGCATGGATCTGCAGTGATGTTAATAATAATAAGAAGAGGATGGACCTACAATTTTTAACATGTGTGATCATAACTTCTTTTCCCAGGAGCTGAGCATCCAGGATATGTTGCAAGACCAGCTTTATGGTCTTATGGGTGATCCAGATCCATCCAGGGCAATTGATGCTATGTAAGTCTGACAGCCTGCACCAACAGGCAGTTTCACGAGATGGCACTAAACACGTTTGACCACACCAGACATTTTTGCCAAGTGGCCACCCATTTACTGCTGCAAGCAATTTTCCCCAGCATGACTAATGAACCTGGGAAGGACTGATGGGTTCAGGAAGGCTTGAGGATCATTTATCCTTGCATGGACATCAGCGTTATTGCCCTTCCAATCTGCTCTTCTTTACTGAGCTCCCTAGGACTTTGTCCTTCAAGGTACCTGGTCTAGCACCTTGTCAGGAAAAAGGACTGATGCTTATTGACAACTGAGGGTAGGTGTATATCCAGTGAAGCTATGTGGATTCAGTGATGTCTGAATTGGGAATCATCCACAAAATCTCATGAAGTTCCCCTCATTTTCCATGAATATCCAAACACATGAGAGGTGAAACCTGTGAAATTTGACTTGTAAGTGGATGGTGGTTGTTCCTATGATGCCCTGTGAGAAGAGGAGGGAGTGAATCACTGAACACATGTAATGGAAGGCAGGAAAGAGCAGGCAAGCAAGGAGATAAGTCCTGTGCATTCTCCAAATGTCAGGCCCTACTTTCTTTGCTACTGGCTCACAACTAAGTCTTCTGTCTGAAATTCTCTTAGTATGAGTTTCCAAGTGGCTCATGAACTCCCCTATTAAGAGCAGAGATATCTGATTAATGTGTCTTTACAGAAGTTTTTGACCTCTTGCTCTTACTAATGCCATTCCAATGGAGGGCCCTATGTGACAATGACATGTGTCTTTTAGCAGCCCCTGAAGGATGCAGACTACAGACTCCTGTCCCACAAACTGGCAAAAATATGCTCCTATAACATAAATGTGATGGATGAAACCATGGCCTGCTCCTGACATGATGAGAACAATTTTCCAGAGCATATCATTGCTGCTGCCTGCGGCAACTTGTTACTGCCTGCAGCAACAATTGCGTGGGTATTTATCAGATGTGGACTGGAAACTGAGCTACTACTATTATCTTTCTCTTTAGTGCATTCTTTCTTGCTTGTTCACTTATTCCCTAGTTTATAGAGGATAGAGGAAATGAGGCTTACTTGCTATGAGAGGAAGTTTTAGAGGAAGACAGGCTTTGCTTAGAACTCAGAGGAAGAAAGACTTAGCTTAAAGGAAGAGAGACTTGCTACGCTTTCAGAGAGGCTACTATTATCAGAAGAGCTATTTCTTAAAGGTCTGCTGCTTCTTCTTAGTCCTGCATCCTGCAAACTAATGGTGCGTGCTTAGTTCTCCATTCTGCCATCTAGAGGTGTGTGTTTTGTCCTCCACCCAGCAATCTGCAATCTGCATTCTGCCCCCTCATTCTGCCTTCTGCCCCCTCATTCTGCCTTCTGCATTCTGTGTTCTCTCTGCCTTCATCAATCTGCCTTCTTCATTCTGTGATCTCTGATCCCAGATGAAGAGCTTATATACACTAAGGCAGGCAATACCAATTAAGAATGAGGTACATCTGTTGACCACTAGCACAGTGGAGACATTAACCAATTAGGCAAAGGTAGAGCACTCCGTGTTAACACTAATTATACACCACCTCTTGGCCCAATGCCAGCCACCATCTTAGGGTTAGTAAAACATGTCTTCTGCATATCATCTTCTACCAGGCATCAAAATAAAAGAGAGAAATATTACAAAGTTTCAATGTTGAGTATATAAAATCAGCTGAACTAAGAAATCCTGTGTTGCAGTAAAACACAGGGATGTTGGGGATAAAATCCAATTTCAAGGAAGAAATATTCTAAAAATTGTCTTTGTTAAAGTCCTCCCCAAAAGTACAAGGACATTTCTTCATCTTGAAACTACTATAGCAATACAGCAGTAATGAACTTTAAGATCATTTGTTAAGCAAAGATAATTACTGAAAATAACTTAACTTGCAAAATATAAGAATAATCTTGAAAATTCTTTGAACTATCTGTGATTTGCAGTGTGCAGCTGTTTACACTTATGCTGATTTTGCTGTTCTGGCATAAGACCTCTGTGAAAATTCTTTCCTTACTCCACAGCAATTGCACACAAACACCTAAACTTGAGCAAGGAGATATTTGGAAGTTCAACACTGAATGATGGCTCTCGAAACAAAGACTGCAACTCAACATCATGAATGTAAAGGAAAAAAAAAATCTCTGACATAATACAAAAATGAAAACGCCAAATGGGTAAATGTTTAATTTCCAAAGCAGATGATTTTAAATCATAACTAACATGTGATAGTAGTTATGTACCAGGAAAAACAGAATCTAAGTATTTGCAAAATGCAAAATGTTTTTTTATTTAAAAATTCTTATATCCCCCAAAACCACCATGTCACAAAAACATGTCATTGTCTCTGATTTTATTTTTTAATGAGTTATTTTATAAAGGCATTTTTTAATCTTCCTTACCATGCATAGCACTATCAAAAAATTTCCAGAACCATGGCAAAGATGAGAACACCACGTTCTTCAACCAAATCTAAACAGAATGGTTTCCAAAAATTCAGAAAAATCAAGAAAATCCACAAAAGTGCTGCATTTTAATTGAGACTGGATCTCCAATGATAGAGGAAAACCAGATTTTAAATACCAACTGTGCACCCTGACTGACATCAGCAGAATCTACAACAGGTATTCAGCACCAAGCACACAATTTCTTAAGGGAATAATAACTGCCCAATGCACAGCTCAACAGCCTAAGAAAGTACAAGGTCACCATAGCTCTCTTTTGTCATCAGCTCTAGGCTTCTAATCTGATATTTAGACTGACTTGGACCTAGCCCAGGTGTACAAGCCCAAATCATTTTCAGAGAGCCTGGGATTTTGCCCGAGAAATTCACTAATTCCCAAACATTACTGCAGTTGATATTTTGAATTTCATGCCATTAAATGCAGGTGAGCACCTTTCTTTTTCAAGAACATGCTGATTGAACACCAACTTCAGCATTTTTATGAATATCATATAACTTATCATTTTCTGATAATTGTCTCATCTCCAGAAATGACTACTCATAGGAAATCCAGATCACAAGGGGAGCACTGCTGATTTCTACCACAGTGTCATGCTGACAACTCACATTGGAATAAACTTCCACCTAAAAGTGCTACTTTTCCAACTGTGTTCTATTCACTGGATTCAAGACAGAAGAAAATGTTTAGAAATTAATGGGTTGGCATTATCTAAAGTGGCTGAGTGTAGTAGGTGAGTGGACATCTTTTGGGTGAAATCTGTGATATGCTGGGCTGGAAAACCAACCCAAATTAAGCAAAACACATTTAAATAAATATTTTTATTCACATTAAAAATAATCATCTCAGAATATTTAGTTGCTTGCAAAGACCCACAGTCTTCAAGTGTTGGTGTCATGGTCAAAAGATTTATCCCTGTCTATATAAAGAGGCAAGTGGTTGTAACTGAACACTTACTAGACAATTTTCCCAGTGTTCTGTGGTGGCCTGAGACAAGAGATGGGAAGTCATATGTGGGAAAACTTATGTGATCAGGACATTATTATATAAGGAAATTTTGGGGTTCAGGATAACCTGAGCCTCAAAACTATACAACCACAATCAACTCCTGTGTCCCTCACTGCCTCCTCCTCCTGGAACTTTGATTTCCAAACTTATAAACAGCAGATATCTGGGCAAAACAAGTAATTCAGTAGATTTGATGGATCTTTTCAATTATTTCAGTTCAGGGGACTGAGAAAGGAATTTCTCCAAGGCAGACAATTTTCCTAAATTAGAGAAGGTCTAGTCAACAAAGCAAGATATGTCTGTAAATATAAGTATGCAAAGGGAAGCAGTGACGGCTCACTGCTTCAGGGACCCCAGGTACAATATGTGATTAAAAAATAAAAAAATAAAATGACACCAAATTTCAATAGTCCCTGTGGATGTGGTTGCATCAAATCTTCTCAAGAATCATTGCACTGAACTTAGGTGTAGAAAGTTAATTTAATTGAACTGTCCATAATTTGAAACTTGCTACACTGGTTTTGATGTTTCTCAAAGAAATGCCTAAGTTTTTTTTTTTTTTTTTTTTTTTTACCTGTGATCATCTGATATGAGAGTAAAATAGGAGATATCTAGGATATTCAAAGCCAAATCAGCTAGCATCCAACAACTTGTAATTGCAGGGTGAAAATATTTTATTTTCAGATAGGAGTTTCCTTCTCTCCCCAGGGGGTGTTTCTGGGTCTGGGGCATCATGGATCCAAATAAGTGCCTTTTGTGACATCCGGCCTACTCTGCACATAATCCTGACATCACAGAATGGCAGAATGCAGGGTGATGATCTCTCTCTTCCCATAGCTACCAGAAACCCTTCTCCTCCTGGTTGGTTGAGGCAATGATTCAACTCAAGCGCTCCCTCAGCAGTGATGGAAAGAGTAAAGAGGATGGGGCCAAGTCCTACTGTCCACTGTTTTCAACAAATGTGATCCTAATTTCTTCACCCAGGATCTTAGCATCCAGGTTATCTGCAGGCACAACACTAAAGGGCTATGGGCAATCCAGTTCCTTTCTTGGCAAGTGTTACCACTGAAGCCTGACAACATGCACCAACATGCAGGCCCACCAGATGGTGATGAACATGTTTGTCCTCACCAAGAATCTTTGCCATGTGGCCACTGGTATCCTGCTGCAGTCATTGGGTCCCTGGTAGGACTAGTGCACCTGGGAGGGACAGACAGATTCAGGATGGTGTGTGAATCACTCAACCTAGCATGGGTCCCAGTGGCAATGCACTCCTAATCTGCTTTTCCAGGGCTGCACCCCCTCAGGATATTGCCTAGTCAGTTAACTGGCCTAAGACCTTAACAGGGATATGGAACAATGGCTGTTGACAGCTGAGTGTAGGGGAGCATTCAGTGCTGTTCTGTGGATTCGAGGTTCAGTGATATCAGAATTGGGAAATATCCACAAAATCTGGGGTTCCCCTCATATTTCATGAATGTCCAAACACATGAGAACTGGAACCTGTGAAATTTGTCCTGTATATGGTGGGTGGTGGTCCTGTGGTGAATTGTGAGGATAGGAGGGAGTGAATAACTGAGCATGTGTTATGGAGGCCATTAAATAGCTAGGATCTGAGGAGAGAAGTCTTATGCATTCTGTACCTACCAGGTTCCATTTGCTTTTCTACTGGTCCACAACTGGGCTGCTGTCTGAAATTCCCTTGGTATCAGTTTTCAAGGGGCCCTTGAACTCACCTTTTTAGGGCAGAAATATCTGGCTAATGTGTCTTGATATTAGTGTTCAAACTCTTGCACTCACTACTGCCAGTCTAAAGAAGTCTGTGACAATACCAAGGGTCATTTTAGCAGCCCCCAAAGGATGCAGAATACAGTCTAGTGCCCTAGATCCAGGCACAGATATGCTCCCACGAAGCGAATATGATGGATGAAACCAGGTTCTGATACTAACATGAGGTGCACAATTTTCCAGAGTATATCATTTTTTAGCATTCATCATGATGAAAAAGAGGAATGTAACAAAGCTTTAAATCTGAACACGTAAAAAAGGGATGTGCTAAGGCAATTCTGTAGGGCAGTAAAACACAGGGGTTTTGAAGATGAAAACCATCATCAGGAAACACAGTACAATATTGTCATTGCTATAGGTCTTCAATAAGTACAAAGACATTTCTTCAGCTTCATACTAGTATAGACAATTCAGTAGGAAAGAACTGAAAAATCATTCTGTAAGCAAAGATAATTACTGACAATAACTCAATTTCCAAAGAATATGAATGACTCTGCCAATTCTTGGACCTATTCTGTGACTTGCAAGAGGCAGCTGTTTACACTTATACTGATTGGCTTTTCTGGCACAAGAACTCTGAAGAAAGCCTTTCCTTACTCCACAGAACTTACATAAAAACACTTAAACTTAAGTAAGGAAATATTTGAAAGTTCAGCACTGAATGATGGGTCTCAAAATAAATATTGTGCCTCAACATCAGGGATGTAAAGGAAAAAAAAATCTCTTCTAAAATATCAAAATAAAATCCCAAAATTTCACAAACAATTTTAAAGTGTAACAATAGATATGATAGAAGATACCTACCATGACAAATAAAATATAAATCATTTTCAAAATATAAAATCCTTTTTTATTGAAATTTTCTTATATCCATAACAAACATGCCACATACCCAATGTCTCTGATATCCTTCTTTAAGTGTGAGTTATTTCAAAAAGATGTGTTTTCTTTTATCAATTCTTACCCTACAAAGCACAATCAAAAATTTTCCAGAACCATGGCAAAGATGAGAATACCATATACTTCTTCAAAATCTAAACAGCATGACTTCCGAAAATCCATGAAAGCAACCAAAGTCTGTAAAAATTCTTCATTTGAATTGAGACTGGCTCTTCAATGATACAGGGAAACCAGTTTTAAATAATCACTGTGCATCCTGACTGACACCAGAAGAAACTAAGAAATGTATTCACCACCAATTCACTGAAATTGTTAAAGGAATAATGTCTTCTCAATGCACAGAACAAGATACTTAAAAATGCAGAGCGAATGCAACTCCTTCTGACATTACCTCCAGATTGCATTGATGATATTTAGGCTGATGTGGAGCCGGTCAGTGGTAAATGTGCAATTCATTTGCAGAAAGCCTGGGAGTGTTCCCTAGAAGACTACTACCTCCCAAACACTACTGCAGTTGATATTTTGAATTATGCCATTAAATACAGGGGATCACCTTTCTTCTTCACAAACTTGCTGATTAAATCCTCACTTCAGCATTTTGTTATTGTCATATAACTTATCATCTCCTGATCTTTGTCTCATCTCCAGGAATGCCTACTGTAAGGCAAACCAGGTCATTGGGGGAGCACTGCTGATTCCTGCCACATGTCAGGCTGAAAACTCATTCAAATCAACTTCCATGTAAAAGTGCTACTTTTCTAACCTTGTTCTATTTACTTTATTCAACAGAAGAGAAAATGTGGAATTGGAGGGTTGGCATTATCTAAAAATGCTGACAATGGTAGGTGACTGCCTCCTCTTCTGGTTGAACTCTGTAAACTAATAGACCAAAAAAACAACACAAGGCAAAAACAAACAAGTTCTAATGAATTTTTTAGTTAACATTAAAAATAATTCTCTCAGAATCCTTAGTTGTATGAAAAATTCCACTGCCATCAAGGGTTGATTTCATGAGAGAAATATTTATTCTGCTCTATTTGAGGAGGAAAACAGCTTCAGTTGGTTAGTTGCCCTGCACAGAACAGGATTGCCCATTGGCCCCCAGGTTTGAACCCCCAACTTACTCTGGTTCCTCTTCTCTTGGTTGGAAAAGTGAGAAACTCATTTGTTGAAAACACTAAGCTCTGTTTCTCACCCCCTCCTTTTCCCTCTTACCATCACTGCTGAGTCAGCCACTGTCTTGAATCATTGTCTGCAGGGGTGAGGAGGGGAAGTGTCTCTGGTTGCCATGGTACCTGTGATGTCATTGTGCTGCATTCTGTTTTCTGTGACATCAGGCAGTATCTCCAGAGGAGACAGGATATCACAGCAGGCATTCATTTGGACTCATGATTCCACAGGCCCAAAAAATACCCCCAAGGGTAAGAAGCAAAGTGTACTCTCTTACCTGATCCTGGAATCTCCTAGTCTTTAAATACACAGGTGATGGTTGCTATCCCTTGATTTTGAATATCTTAGCTGTCTCCTCTTCACTCTCATTTTACCGGATCACTGTTAAGAAACTTAGGCATTTCTTTGAGAAAGATTGAATCAAGGGTAGCAGGATTTTAAATGATGGACAGTTTAATAGAATTAACTTTCTAGACCTAGGCTGAGTGCAATGATGCTTGAGAAGTTTTGCTGGAAAAACAACCATCTGGAGCTTGAAAAATAGGTTGTCTCATTTAATTTTTTTTTTTTTTATTTTACCATCACATACTGTATCAGGGGTCACTGACGCAGTGAGACATCACTGATTCTCTTTGGATTTTTATACTTACCGACATCTTCTGGTTTAGTCAATTAGGCCTTCCCTAATTTAAGAAAACTGCCTTTTCCCTAGAGAAACTTTTTTTTCAGCCTCCCTGTCAGGGACCAAGAAGTTCTTATTCTGAGAACATTCTGACCTTTACAATAAGCAGCAGCGCCCCTCCCTTCCCGCCAGCGCAAACTTCACCTTCCCGGCGGCGCGAACCTCACCTCCCGGCCGGCGCGAATTTGCACCCTATCAGGAACCCAGCAGAAGAACACAGCCAACCAGCCTGCACCTTGTCACACCCCTCCTTCCCTCAGTATAAATACCCCTGTGTGAACAATAAAAATTTGCAGCTTGATCAGAATTCCTGTCTTGCTGCCTCTCCCTGCGTCTCTTGTCCCTTCATTCCTTCTCTCTCAGGTTTGCGGTCCCGTGTTGATGTCCCGCGGGTCGGGACAGTTGGCGCCCAACGTGGTCGATTGGAAACTTTGAGAAGCGGAACGCTGCCCTCCGGGGAAGACTTGGCCAAGCAGGATTCGGGATCGCCCTGGTAGACGCAACCGGGAGTCAGATCCAGGAGGAGAGTGAGGTCAGCGCAAGGTAAGTGACGTACCATGGGACAAGCAGTCTCGTCACATGATTTGTTTCTGACGGGTCTCGAGGAGGCCCTCAAGACTCGGGGAGCGCGTGTTAAGAAAAAGGATTTAAGATTATTCTTTTCATACATAGAGGATTTGTGTCCTTGGTTTCCCCTCGAGGGATCGATTGATGGTAAAAGGTGGCTCAGAGTAGGAGACTGCCTCAAAGATTATTATGAGACTTTTGGTCCTCAAAAGGTGCCCGTCACTGTCTTTTCTTATTGGAATTTAATTAATGAGATTCTTAAAAGTTCACCCTTTGACAGTGGTACTTTAAAACTTGTAAAGATTGGGGAGCAGGCAATGCAATCCACCTCTCGCCCCCCATCGGCATGCCCTTCGATTAGTATTCAAATGCCCCCTGCTCAGCCTTCTCAGGACCCTGGGACCCTCCCAGACCCTGGGAACCTCCCAGACCCCACCTTACCAAAGGAGTCCTCTAAAAATCCCCCTAAGATTTATCCGGTTTTAAATCCCCATGATGAGTTGACCCCAGAGGATGAGGCCACCCTGGAGGAGGCAGTGGCTCAACACCATTTTCCAGACCTGCCACCTCTTACAAATCCACTTCCCACTTATACACCCCCTGCCTTTCGTGCTCCGGTCCCTCAGGGACCTACTGCCCCCCCAGACATTTTTCCCCGCTTCCCTTGCCTAATCTAACCCCTTTACGCGAGTCTCTCCAACATAGGCGGGAACAAATCCAACTTTTAAAAGAACTAAAAGCCCTTGATGCTGAGCTTCGCTCACTGGCCTTGGGCACGGAGTTAACACAAACTGGCCCAAAACCCCTTAATACTCATAAGGTGAAGCCACGTGGTCAGCCTGTTCTTGCCTTTCCAGTCACTCGCAGTCAAGCAGATCAGCCCCCCCAAACTGAAGCAGAGAATTTAGAAGGAAGTCAGGAAGAGGAACCAGGGGAGGAACAAGAGGTAGAACCAGAGAGGGAACAAGAGGAGGACCAGGAATCAGGGGATGAGGAGGAGCCCACCTCTGGACAGAGTGGAGCCCTTGGTTCTTATAAAAGGCTGAGCCTCCGCTTTCTTGAAAGACTTAAAAAGGCTTGTACACAGTATGGCCCCACTGCACCTTATACACTGGCCTTGCTAGAGAACCATAGTACACAGTGGCTCACCCCTAATGATTGGAAATTTTTGGCCCGAGCCACCCTCAGTGCAGGTGACTTCCTGTTGTGGAACGCAGACTTTAGGGAATACTGTCGGGAAACTGCCCAAAAAAATTCAACCAAGGCTTCCTCTAAATCCTGGACCTATGTTAAATTAGTGGGTAATGCGCCATTTGATACTAACCCTAAACAGGCACGCTTTCCTACTGGGCTCCTAGCGCAGGTTCAAACTGCTGGTTTGCATGCTTGGAGACGGCTCCCTCAAAAGGGCTCGGCCACCACCTCCCTAGCAAAAATTCATCAGGGTCCAGACGAGCCTTATAGTGACTTTGTTGCCCGGCTTAATCTAACTGCGGAGCGCCTACTTGAACCAAGTGAAAACGAGAGCTCCTTTGTAAAATATCTTGCCTTTGAAAATGCCAACCCAATATGTCAAGATGTTCTTCGGCCCCACAAAGATAAAGGGGACCTTTCTGACTTCATTAGGCTGTGTGCCGGGGTAGGAACAGCCCATGCCATGGGTCTCGCCATTGGTGCCGCCTTCACCAAGGCCCTTCACCACCCTGGCCCACGTACTTGCTTTACTTGCAAACAACCTGGCCATTTTGCGCGAGACTGCCCAACAGGGAAACTGGGTCAAGGACCCATATTTCCTCAAACAGGGGCTAAACCACCTCCGCTCACCCTTTGCCCTAAATGTGGTAAAGGTCGCCACTGGGCCAAGGAGTGTAGATCCAAGACCAATGCCCTTGGACAGCCTATTCCCTCTAACTTCTCGGGAAACTCCTCTCGGGGCCAGCCCCTGGCCCCGACCACCCCCAGAGCAAACCCAGGGGCAATAAGGTTTGTTCCCTCTCAGACTCCCAACCCAATCCAGGCTCCCTGTCCTTCTCCACAATCACCTCCCTCCAACGTGCTACCCCAGGCAGCGCAGGATTGGACCTCTGTGCCTCCACCGATACAATATTAGACTCTATGCAAGGACCTCAAATAATACCCACTGGGGTTGTAGGCCCCCCTCCACCTCATATGTGTGCTCTTATTCTTGGGAGAGCTCCTACCACCTTACAAGGTGTTCAGGTCTTCCCTGGCATCATTGATGATGATTACACTGGAGAAATTAAAATACTGGCCACAGCTGTTAACGGAGTAGCTGCCATCCCTGCAGGAACAAAAATTGCACAATTAATACTCCTTCCCCTCAATTCAGGAAATTCACCAGGAAACACAGCCTCCTTAGGTTCCTCTGATGTGTATTGGGTCCAACCTATCTCCCACAAAAGACCCACTCTTACCTTATTTATTGAAGGAAAGAAATTCCGAGGGATCCTAGATACTGGTGCGGATGCCACAGTTATTTCTCAAAAATATTGGCCATCAGAATGGCCCCTCACCTCATCACTAACTGACCTTAAAGGAATAGGGCAATCAAGAAACCCCTTAGTTAGCTCCAGGGTGCTTAATTGGACTGACACAAAAGATAACACAGGGAATAAAGGAACCGTTACCCCCTTTGTTGTTCCTGATCTCCCTGTCAACCTTTGGGGACGAGACATTCTAAGCCAAATGAAAGTTATTCTTGCTAGTCCCGACTCTTTAGTCACTCATCAAATGCTTCGTATGGGCTTTATCCCTGGTACAGGCCTTGGGAGGCTAGGACAAGGACAGGTTGAGCCTGTACAGCCCATACAAAAAACAGACAAATTTGGACTTGGGTATGTGGATTTTTAGTGTCGGTCCCTGACCCTCCTGTACCCCATGCAGACAAAATTATTTGGGAAACTCAAACTCCTGTGTGGGTGGATCAGTGGCCCCTTACCCAAGAAAAATTAGAGGCTGCCTCTATGTTAGTACAGGAACAGTTGACAGCCGGCCATGTGGAACCCTCAACCTCACCCTGGAATACTCCTATTTTTGTTATTAAGAAGAAATCAGGCAAATGGCGCCTTTTACAGGATTTGCGCGCTATCAATAAGGTTATGCGCCCGATGGGGGCACTACAGCCAGGCATCCCTACACCGGTAGCTATTCCTAGGGACTATTATAAAATGGTCATCGACTTAAAAGATTGCTTTTTTACTATTCCTTTACATCCTGATGACAGACCCTATTTTGCTTTCAGCCTCCCCCGCATCAATTTTCAGGGCCCTATGCAAAGATTTCAATGGAAGGTCCTTCCCCAGGGTATGGCTAACAGCCCTAGTCTTTGCCAAAAATATGTTGCTCAAGCAGTAGACCCTGTGAGAGAGCGGTGGCCACAAGTTTATATATTACATTATATGGATGATTTGTTAATTGCTGCACCTAATACCTATGATCTTAATAATTGTTATTTGGATCTCTATAAAGCCCTTACTGCCTTGGGGCTTCAGATAGCCCCTGATAAGGTTCAGACACAGGACCCCTACACCTACTTGGGCCTCAAACTTCAAACTAATCAAATTCAAATCCCTAATATACAATTGCGTGTGGACCATCTCCACACTCTTAACGATTTCCAAAAACTACTAGGGGATATCCAATGGCTAAGACCATATTTAAAACTGCCCACCTATGTGCTTTTGCCTCTTAATGATATTTTAAGGGGAGATTCTGACCCTTCTTCTCCTCGAGAGCTTACTCCCGAGGCACAGCAAGCATTAATTCAAGTCACAGAAGCCATTGCTCAACAATTTGTTACACAAATATCTTATAACCTTCCTTTGGTTTTGGTTATATTACACACCCCTCATACACCCACGGGACTATTCTGGCAGCGGGATCCACATTTTAAAAATAAAGGTTGCCCCTTGCTTTGGGTTCATTTGCCCGCCACATCCTCTAAAGTTATTGCTGTCTATCCTGCTCAGGTAGCTTCTATCATTATTAAAGGTCGCTTGCTTTCTCGACAACATTTTGGCAAAGACCCTGATAGCATTCTGATTCCATACACTAAGGATCAAACCCAATTTTTGCTACAGACGAGGGATGAATGGGGTATTGCTCTATCAGGCTTTTTGGGAATAATCGATAACCACCTTCCCAATGACCCCCTTTTGCATTTTGCTCAGTTACATCCATTTATTTTTCCTCGGGTTACTCGGAAGGCTCCTATTCCACAAGCCCTTACTGTTTTTACAGATGGCTCCAGCAATGGCCGTGCAGTCTTTGTTGTTGATAATCAGCCCACCACCTTTGACACTGCCTATCCATCAGCACAGCTTGTAGAATTGTTTGCTATAACACAAGTCTTTATGACATTTTTTGATAAACCTATTAATATTTATACAGACAGTGCTTACATTGTCCATTCTGTGCCCCTATTGGAGATTTCACCCGCCATTAAGGCTTCCTCCAACGCAGCCTTTTTGTTTAACCAGCTTCAACGACTAATTCAGGCTAGAAAACATCCATTTTTCTTAGGACACATTAGAGCACATTCTGATCTTCCCGGTCCCCTATCCGGGGTAATGCTCAGGCTGATGCAGCCACTCGGTCCCTTTTCCCAGTTCTTATTGGATCCATCCGAGAGGCCACAGATTTACACAAACTTCACCACTTAAATTCTCAGAGCCTTCGGCTACTTTGTAAAATTACCAGGCAACAAGCAAGGGAAATTGTAAAAGCGTGTCCTGCTTGCGTTGTCTCCCTTCCTATTCAACATCTGGGTGTTAACCCTCGAGGATTACTGCCCAATCAGATTTGGCAGATGGATGTTACTCACTTTCCTGAATTTGGGAAAACAAAGTACATACATGTTTCCATAGATACCTTTAGTGGCTTTATTTTTGCATCACCGCATTGCGGAGAAGCTACCAAGGATGTCATTTCTCATCTTGTCTCAGCCTTTTCCATAATGGGAAAGCCAGCACATATTAAGACAGATAATGGCCCTGCATATACCAGTACCAAGTTCAAACAGTTTTGTGCCACTCTTCAAATCTCTCATACTACTGGAATTCCATATAACCCTCAAGGTCAAGGCATTGTGGAACGTGCACACCTCACCTTAAAAACCTGGCTTACCCGCCTTAAGGCCTCTTCCCTTGCATTTACCACTCCCAGGGATCGCCTTAATCATGCATTATTTGCTCTTAACTTTCTTACCCTAGACAATGAAGGACATTCGACCGCAGACAGACATTGGCATCCCTCTTCTAGTTCTGCTCGCCCATCTGTTATGTGGCGCGATCCTTTAACAAATAAATGGAAAGGCCCAGATCCCGTCCTCATTTGGGGACGAGGCTCAGCTTGTATTTTAGATCAAGAACAAGCAGCCCCAAGATGGTTACCAGAACGCCTGGTCAAACAGGTCAATGATTTACCACAACCCAGGGACGGAAACCTTCCCCCTGAGGATGAATCTTCCTCTCTTATAGATGCAGCTAACAATCTATGCGAAAAATCCCCTGAATGACAGACCCTGTTCTTGCACAACCTCTACAGCAGTGGTCCTCAGGTACTGCTGGTTTGGGGGTCTCTCTTACTCAATATACAAAATTATCCAGACAATTGATCTCTGATGTACAGATACTCTCAAGCACCATACAAGATCTTCAAGATCAGGTGGATTCCTTAGCAGAAGTGGTCCTACAAAATAGGAGAGGTTTAGACCTTCTAACTGCCGAACAGGGAGGCATTTGTCTGTCTTTGCAGGAAAAATGCTGTTTCTATGCCAACAAGTCAGGAATTGTTAAGGACAAGATCAAATAGCTGCAGGAAGACTCAGAAAAACGCCGACAAGCACTGGCTGATAATCCACTATGGACTGGATTCAGTGGACTCCTTCCCTATCTTCTTCCCTTCTTAGGTTCCCTCCTTTGCTTGCTGCTTATTGTATCTATAGGTCCTTTGATATTCAACAAGATCATGGCTTTTCTTAAAGCTCAAATTGAGGCTATACAGGCGAAACCTATTCAGGTTCATTATCATCGACTGGAGATGATGGATCGTGATGATGATCTTAAAAGACCATCACCCCTGTGAGCTGAACTGGACAGCCAATGACGGGTAAGATTCGTGAGAGCTCATACCAACCTAAGACAGGAAATGAGGGCTAGAGCCTCATTATCCAATGACGGGTAAGGATGCTGCTCTGCCGCGGACAACCTAAGACAGGCGCAGTTCCCGAGGGATTGTCACTCCAGCTCTGTACCTGTTCGGGCAAGCCGCGCCCCCGCCTCAGCGCATAGCCTCTATCACCCCCTTAAAATATGGCTATCGAAAAATGGTCAATAATTTTATATAAGAAAGGGGGAAATGTCAGGGACCAAGAAGTTCTTATTCTGAGAACATTCTGACCTTTACAATAAGCAGCAGCGCCCCTCCCTTCCCGCCAGCGCAAACTTCACCTTCCCGGCGGCGCGAACCTCACCTCCCGGCCGGCGCGAATTTGCACCCTATCAGGAACCCAGCAGAAGAACACAGCCAACCAGCCTGCACCTTGTCACACCCCTCCTTCCCTCAGTATAAATACCCCTGTGTGAACAATAAAAATTTGCAGCTTGATCAGAATTCCTGTCTTGCTGCCTCTCCCTGCGTCTCTTGTCCCTTCATTCCTTCTCTCTCAGGTTTGCAGGTCCCGTGTTGATGTCCCGCGGGTCGGGACACCTCCCCCTTATCTGAAATAATTGGTAAGGTCCATCACCTCAACTGGGCCAGTTGTTTTGCTCAATTATCTGAGATTTAGAAATTTTGAAAGAAAATTTCAGGAGGAGGAGGCAGTGTGGGGCAAATAGTTGTTGACTGTGTAAAGTGTTTGAATTCAGGATTTCATGAACCCAAAAACTCCTTATATAATAAGATCCTGAACACATAAGATTTTCCACATGTGCTGTCCTCTGCTTTTCTCCAGGCCACCACAGACCACTGGGAAAATTGTTTGCCCAGTGTTGATCTACAACCATTTTCCTCCTTAGATAGACAGCTTTGATTCTTTCCTAAATGACACCAACCATTGGTGACAGTGGGACTTTCCATGAAAATTAGGATTGAGAGAATTATTTTTAATATGAAATTAAAAATTCATTAGAATATGTTTGGTTTTGCCTTGGGTTGGTTTTCCAGCCAAGCATTTCACAGAATCAGACCTGAAGAGGATCCAGTCATGTTCCACAGTCAGGATCTTCAGATAATGCCAATCCACCAGTTCCTCAACATTTTCTCCTCAGTTGAATCAAGTGAATAGAACACAGTTGAAAAAGAACCACTTTAAGTGGAAGTTTATTCCAATGAATTTTCAGCATGAAACTGTTGTAGAAATCAGCAGTGCTACCCTGTGAACTGGATTACTACAAATAGGCATTCCTAGAGTTGAGGCAAAATCAGGAGAAGATAGGTTATATGATACCCACAAAAATGCTGGATTGGGGTTTTAATCAGCAAGTTTGTGAAGAAGAAAGTTGCTCACCTGCATTTAATAGTATGATTCAAAATGTCAACTGTAGTAGTGTTTGGGAAGTAGTAGACTTCTGGGGAACACTTCCAGGTTCTCTCAAAATAAATTTTCCTTATATACCTGGGCCTGTTCCCTGTCAAAGTAAACATCAGTTGGGAAACCTACAGGTGATGACCAAAGAGAGCTGTTTTTGACATTGCACTTATTCAGACTCTTGTGCTGTGAATTGGGAAGATATTATTCCTTTAAGAAATGAGTGAAATGGTGCTAAATACTTATCTTAGTTTCTGCTGATATCACACAAGATGCACAGTGGGTATTTAAAAACTAGTTTCTCTGTATTATTGGAGAGCCAGTCTCAATTCAAATGAAGTATTTTTACAAACTTTTATTGATTTTTGTGGATGTGTGAATGCCATGCTGTGTAGATTTGGGTGAAGGATGTGGTGTACTCATCTTTGCCATGGTCTGGGAAATTCTTGATAGTGATTTTCAGGGTAAAGAATGATACAGAAAACCATTTTGAAAGAAGTCATGTTTAAAGAACTAAATCAGAGACATTGGGTATGTGGCATGTTTGTGGTGTATAGAAGAATTTCCAATAAAAGAAAGAATTTTGTATTTTGAATATCCTTTAGATTGTTTTTGTGGCAGGTAAATTTTATCACATCTTTAGTTATTCTTAAAATTGTCTGGTTTTGAAATTCAGGATTCCCTATTTGGGGTTTTCATTATTTTATAACAATTTTTTTTTACATCTCTGATATATAGGTGCACACTTTATTTCTAGAGGCCTCATTCAGTGCTAAAATTCCAAATAATTTCTTGCTTAATTTTAAGTGCTTATGTGTAGTTTCTGTGGAGTAAGGAAAGCCTTTCCTCAGAGGTCTTGTGCCAGAAAAGCCAAATCAGCAAAAGTGTAAACAACTGTCCCTTGTAAGCAACAGGTTAGGTCTAACAATTTGCAGTGTCATTTGAGTTCTTTGCAAGTTGAATTATTGTCAGTAATTATCTTTGCTTACTGAATCATCTTGGAATTCCTTCCTGTTGTAGTGATATAGTAGTTTGAGGCTGAAGAAATATTTTTTTGTTTTTTGGAAGACCATTAACAATGACAATTCTTTTAGTGTCTGTTCACAGAAGTTGGTTTGATCTCTAACACACCTGTGTTTTACTGCTTCATAGAATATTTGTAGCTCATCCCTTTTTACATATTTAACTTTGAAGTATTGTAACATTCCTCTCTTTCATCATTATGCATGTTAGACAATGATATGTCCTGGAAAATTGTGTTTATCTTGTCACATATATGCCCTTGTATTATCCATCACATTCATGTTATAGGAGCATAAATATAAGCCTCTATCCCAGTGCAAGACAGTGGGTGTTTTTTTGGAAAACCAGAGGGCAGGTACATTGGCTCCCACTGACAATATCCTGGATCAGCACTGCTGAGTGGAGAGATCAGGTTCTTGTTCTGCCTAGTCAGAAGTGGAGTGGAGGTTCTGGCATGTGCTTTTCTGTTCAACTTTGGCAGTGGAATGTGGGAGGCTTTCTTTTTTCTCAGGCACTAGTCTCACTGCTTGCAGACCACAAAAATGCTGCCAGGTTAGGGGGAATTTGTGGATGGGCTCCATGCAGATCATCAGTTCTTCCTGTCCTCATATACTCCACATTCCCCAAGGCTTCTACAGCAATGGATGCTGTTATGTGACACAATAAAGAAATAATTTAATTGCAGGTTAAGTACTTTCCAATGGTCCTGGGAATGAGGTAGCAGCCAGGGTCATCTGGTCACTCAGTTGATGCCTCATTGACCCTACAGGTGGGTCACCTGGAATCCTACCCAAATCACAGAGGGAATCTCACCTAGAACTTCAGGAGTCACATGGAGGTTGATGAGGAAGAGATGTAGAGGTCTCAGCTCCACTTTAGAGAAAGGGTCTGGGTTTTGGAACTGCACCCAGGTGCATGTACTCCAGGGTTGGATGAGGAGAAGTCAGGGTTAATATAGGAAAAGTCTGGAAGTACATGGGTTTGGGATGATGGGTGGTGAGAAAGGAGGTAGGTCTGAGTATTTTCTGTGAGTCCCACACCCTCGCAGACATCACATAAGCCTTCATGTTGGTCACCCACAAAATTCTTGGAGAAGAAAAGCCCCATAAGATAAAAGGGGGACCTGTGAACTTGGACAGTAGAAAGACTGCAGTCAGTGAACCTGGAGTCTGTACTGGGCAGGAAGCAGGTGCTCACCAAGGCCCCTCTCCACTGTAAGTCCACCTGCTACTGCACTTGGTTGATCTCAGGCATGTGGTTCAGAATTCCAGGTAAAAGTTCAGAAGGGAAACCACTCTCACTGAGCTGTTTTGGTGCTCACTTTGTCTAAAAGGGTCTTTCCCACTCACTCCTACAGTTTTTTATTTCCCTCTTGAGCAGGGATTCAATCTGATCAAAAGGTGGGACACATCCAACCTGGCAACATGGACCAAGACCACTTGGTGGACAATCAGCAATGTCATCCAAAACAGTTGCTCTGGATGTAGGAATTGTCAGACTGAGTCAGGCAATGTGCCAACCCTATCAAACCAGATGCTGCCCAGGCTTCTGAGCAGATTTCCCTGTTGTCCACTATAGGAGCTATTAGGCAGCTCTGTGTGCTGCCTCTTCTCACTCACAAGCTCTTGGTGTCATTGAGGGAATCTCCACACCTATGCTACATGCAGGGACAGATGACAGGGACTCCTACTCCACTCAAGACTGCAGGATGATCTAGAAGGGGAATGGTGATAGAGCCTGATTAAAATGAGAGAATTTCAATGAAGGTCCATATTACTTTTTCTTCAGTGCCTTCCATTTGCTGCCAGGTCACAGCTCCCTGCAGGCAGCCATCCTATACCACAGAGGGAAACTTGGTCAGGTCACAACCTGGCCCAGGAATAAAAGCAGTGCTGGGACCATGCTTTTTCAGGGTCCTGGTTCTCCACATGCTTGTCTCCTGTCTCAGTGCCTGTGGATGGCAGTGCTGCCATGGATGGTGCTGGTAGATCAGTTTCTTCCTCATTTTGGCCAAATTGCAATGAAATTAATTTTTCTCTAAGTTCTGATGCTTTCAAAGGTCCAAGTCCTATCAACATAGACTTCAGATTCTTTGGTCCCAGGAAGACATAATGTTTTCTCCAGTGCCTGTTCACCTATGGGCACTCCCAAGGGTCCCCAGCCTGTGGACCCTTGGTCCCTCAAGAAGGTGCTGACCATGTCCTCTGCACAGTGGTTGCCATGTGCAGTCTGGTTCTGGGGTGTCCACTTACAAGGGTCCCTTTGTCCCCTCCTGAACTCTCATCGTCCTTCCCTTCTCCCCTGTTCCAGGGTCCACAGCAAGTCTTTCTAAATACATGGAGCCCTCACCTGCCAAGTCCACTCCAAGCTGCTCCTGGGCTTAAGTGCAGGTCACTGGGCACAGTCAGGGCTGGAGAGAGAGTCCAGAGGAGAGGATCTGTGAGCCTGGATGCCTGACCCATCCTTAATCTCTCCTTCATAGTTCTACATTGCAGGAGGCGACAGCTGGAGAACAACCCAGCAGAGAAATGGAAAAACTCAGGGCAAAGTCCTTAGGCAGTAATTCCCTGGACCTGGTAAATAGATGGACAGACCATGTGTGTGAGGGGTGGTGGGAACGCTAATTTCTAGGGCATGGTGATGCTGAGTTGTGGGACATGGTTTCTGTCCTGTGGGCACACATGTATGGCCTGGAGTGAGTGGCATCATCTGAGCTGGGGTCTGGGCCCTCAGTGTATCAACAGAGACCATGGTCAAGGAGAGGCTCATTAGGGACAGGAGTAGAGACCCAGAAATGCTGAGTCCCTCCTCTAGAACCCAGTGTCCCCTAGGGTCTCCCCACAGCCAAGGAACCTGGTATGCAGTTGAGGACACAGGACATATGCACACACCTTTCCCAACACTGACCATGTAATGAGTCATAAAAATTTCCAGTAAAGTCAAAGAATTTTGTAGATATGTAGTGACATGTGTGCAAGTGATGTGTATAAAGTGTGCAAGTGGGTGTGCATGTGGTGTGTGTGCTGTGTGTGTGGACACATGGGTGCTTTGAATGTCGTGTGCTATTTGTGTGTAAGTTGTGTGTCCTGTATGAGGATTTTTGTGTGTTGAGTGCCTGTGTGATATGTAATGAGGTGTGTAAACACATGGGGGGTGCTGCGTTTTCAGGTGTGTGTTGTGTGATGTGTAAGTTATGTGCGTGCACCTGGTGTTTGCTGTGTGTTTTGATGTGTGTTGTGTGATGTGCAAGGAGGTTTGTATGCACATGCCATATGCTGTGTTGTATTTTGTCTGTTTTGTGATGTGTAAGGCAGTTGCATATGGTGTGTACTATGCATTGGATTGTGTGTATTTTGTGACGTGTAAGGTGTGTGTGCACATTGTGTATGCTGCATGTTGCATTGATAGTGTGCTGTGTGATGTATAAGAATGTGTGGTGAGCTGTGGTATGTGCTTTGTCTTGCATTTGTGTTTTATGATGTTTAAGGAGGTCTGTATGCATATGATGTATGCTCTTTGTTGTGCAGTCATGTAGAATGATGTGTAAGAAGATTGTTTATGTGTGGTGTGTGCTGTGTTGCATGATGTGTGATTTAAAACTGAAGGAGGGTTGAGTACATGTGGTGTGTGCTGTTTTGCATTTTTTGTGTTATGTGATGTGTAAGAGAGTGTGTGTCTGTGGTATTTTGTCTGATGTGTTGTGATTGCTGTGTACTGTGTAAAGAGTTGTGTGCTTGTGTTGTGTGTTGTGTTGCATTCTGTGTGTTCTTGATGTGTAAGGAGATGTGTGTGCACATGATCAGTGCTGTGCTGTGTTCTGTGTGTTGAGTGATGTGTAAGAAGGTGTGTGTGCCTGTGATGGGTGCTTTGTTGAGTTTATTGGTTCTGTGGCATGGGGCATGTGTTGTGTGTGGCATTGCTTTTTCTGTGTGATGTGTAATGAGTTGCATGTGCATGGGGTGTCTGCTATGTATTTTGTCCCTCACAGTTGACTGAGACTTATAGGTCAAGATCCTCAGGATCACCAGTGTTGGTGTCACCCTGTCCTCTGGTGGCTGTGGGCAATTATGGTGATTACATGATCTATATGTGCACAAAACAGCTGGAGCAGACAAGGAAGCCCTGAGTCTGACACATAAGGAAAGGCCCTAGTCTCCTCCACAGAATTCTAATGTCCAGATGACAGTGGGTTGGTAGGGCCTGTGTCCAACACAACCCTGCCTACCTGTGGCTAGGGGAGGACAGGCTGGAAGCACACTGCCCTCCTTATAGCACCCCAGAAAAGTCATCCATGGCTGTGCTCATGTGAAGGTCAGAGACCCCAGCAGCCAGTTCATGTGGCACTGGGAAGGCCACAGGGTTGAGGACCACACTGTGTGCTCAGTGGCTGTTTGTTGTGTATGGATTATGAGGCTGTAGCCTACAGTGCCATGTACAAGAGCAAAGGCTGAATTAGGATGCCAGGGCAGGCCCTGCAGAGACCAGGTGCCACTCCCCACACCTTCCCTCTGTTTTTCCACCACTAAACCTTCCTGGCTGAGATGGAGGGCAATCCTGGTCCAGCAGGGCAACATCTGCTCAAGGGATTGTTCCTGACCAGGATAGGGCTGCAGTGTCCCTTCTCTGGTATTCTGGGCCAGTGTGCTCTCTAATGAAAGAAATGCCTTTCTTCTCAATATTTATTCTTGGGGTTCCCTGGGAAGCCCTAGAACACCTACATGCTAGGACTGCCATGGGATTTGAAAAAGAGATGGGGTTAACATTCTCTAACTGACACAGCAACAGAAGCCCTGGTGCTCTACACCCCTTCCTGCTGTCTCTAAGGTTTGCAGTCATCCTGTGGCCTTGGGAAGAGGGTGTGCTGGTTGAGGGTGGGGCCTTGCCACTGCCCAGGGAAGAGGCTGAGCCCCCATCAAGATGGCATGGTGGGCTCTTGCACAGAGAGCCTGATATCTGCCCAGGGACAGCAGGACGTGGCAAGGACAGCAGCGGTGTCAGAGTCCTTGCCCCACCCTAGAGGCATCTGTCCCATCCCTTGTATCTACTTCCTGCTGAAGAGGTGGCCTCCATGCTTTGCCCCAGGATGAATCCAAGGCAAAAAATTGATGGCCCTGGGCCTTCCTTGCAGACAGGATGCTGGTCAGACTGGTCTTCAGGGAAACCTAGTTATTGTTTCAGCATGCTGTGTCTCATGCCACACCAGGAGTGAAGCCCAGCAGAACTGCCTGCAGGACAGACTGCCCACAGGCCAACTGTTCAAGATCAGTCCCTGAATCATCCTCTTTATGAGAGAACATAGGAGGTGGAATCTGAAGGGGGTTCAGGGAACTTAGGTGCATTTTTAAAGAATACTGTGGGACCTAGGTTTATCCTGTTTCTCTCTTGCATCCCAGATATGAAGTGGGTCATTTGCCCTGACAGACACTCCTCCATGATGTGATGCCTCACCTCAGGCCACAAGCAGTCCTGTACTGGAGTCCTTTAAAACTCAGAGACAAAGCAAATTCTTCCTCCTGCAAGCCTCTGACAGTTTGTTACATTCTGAGAATCAGAATATTGACCTCCATAGTCACCTCATTGTGTCCAGCACTTGCTAAGTCACAGAGCCAGGAGGCAGGAAAGGACCTGAGGGATACTTGAAGTTGGGTCAGGTTCAATCTGTCCATCAACATGAGAGAGGAAGAGTCTCTGCAACAAAGTCACTCAACAGCACAGAGCAGAGTGTGAATGCACTCTGGATGCAGATGCACAGCACCAAGTCCACTCTAGTTCAAGGTAGTGCCCCCTTCTGATTCTATTCATAAAACTTTCCAAACTGGAGAAGACATGGCCTTGTTCTAGATCCTGAGAAGGAGTTAATGGGAGGTGGTGGCATGGGGACTTCAGTAGAATATTGCAGTCTGTATCCTGGTGAAGGTCAAGGGTGTCCTTAGTGGAGGACTTTCCAGTGCTTTCTACTCCAGTTAGTGTTTCTTCTCAGTGATGAGAAGAAATTGGTAGCAGCAGAGCATTCAGAGAAATGCCTAGAGATTAGGAAAGGAATCTGGGGTCTCTGAGGGACTGGGAGCTTGGACAGACACCTGGGTGTTGGAACTCATTCTGGTGAAAGGAAGGAGTCCCTTCTGGATGAGTACCTGTAGCAGAGCAGGGCAGTGACCCAGTTAGAGGTTCCCTGAAGCAGGGCCATGAGAGTTGAGACTGGACAGAGGGTATGTAGCTCTAACCTTGGCCAGGGTAGCAGAATGGAGGGCTGGATAAGGAGGCCAGGCATATTAGAACCAACCCACCAATGACAGCTTGTGGGCCTGGGGCACCAAAAGTCTGCTGGTGAGACCAGGTACACTGATTTGTGAGGGGCTCTGGGAGTTGCAGGCTTGCAACAGGAGAAAGTCACCATGATTTGTTAGAGTTGATGGGGCTGCATGTAGTAGGGAGGATCCCAGGACAGCCCAGGTGAACCTGGAGGAAAAAGAGGCTGATAAAAGGGCCAAATGGGGAGGGGTGCAGGCAGGGGCTGTGATGACAGTATGCCCTTCCACCAGGGAGACTAGAAAGAGAGAGGAAGGGAGAATTGGTGAGGAGAGAGGAGACAGGCAGTTGGTGGGAAGAGAGGGAGAGCATCCATGGACAGCTCTCTGCATCTGGGAACAGCACCCATGTCCAGAGCTTGAGCTGGCAACACTCCCTGTGGAAAATCTGCTTCTCCAGGCTGCCTGGCCTCCTAGATGCTGTGTCACATCCATTTCCCAGGTGAAACAACACAGCACTCAAGCATATGGGAGCAGGTGTCTGTCCAGAATGTGACCCTGAGTAGTCCACAGTGTGTGTTCCTGGCCTCTGGGCTGTCCTTCTGGTCCAGGAGGTGGGGTTGGGTTGTGGATGGTGGGCAGAAGGCCTGGGTGGGCCTGAGGTCTCTTCTGTTCTGGTAGGGTCTGTGCTGTTGTCAAGTGGGTGCTTCAGGACTTTTGGTATCTGGGCTGCTTTTCAAGCCTCATGCCTCATCTTCAGGGAGAGGGCATAAGCCCAGTCACATGAACAGTCCCACTGCACAACATCCCTGGGGCAGTCTTGGGTGTGATAAGTATCTCATGGCACTTGCCAGGGTCCATAGTCCTCTGGGCCTATGCTCAGCAGTGGGATGGGAGAAATGGCCAGGAGCCAGAGGAAATGGTAGGGTGCCTGCAGCTGCTGTCCTTGAGTCTGCCCTGAGCTGTGGAGAGGCCATGCCTTCCTGGCACATGGAGTGATTCAAGGGCCAAAGCTGCTTGTGAAGATGTTCTAGGGACCCTTTGATGCTTCTGGGCATGCAGTGTGGCAGGTTGTGTTACAGCATGCTGCAGTCACCCCTCTCAGAAGAGTTCTGAACTGAGTCTGGAGTCTCAGGTGGCCCATCCAGAAACTGTGCTCATCACAGTGCTGCCAAAAAAGTGTCAGGGCCATAGCAGACCAGCCTGTCTGCACAGCCTTGGCAGCAGGGGGTCAAGAAAGACATTTGTGCCTCTACACAGAAAGTCAGTCTGCAGCAGTCAGAATTTGGTAAATGCCATGCTGTGATGCTGGAACTGTTAATGTGGTCAAGAGAACTCCAGGGGACAGTGACACTCAATGAGGACTTGTGTGCATCAAACTTATTCCAAAAGTCCTAAGAAGTAGGTGCCTTCATGACACTCCATTTACACATAAGACCATTCAGTCCCAGGGAAGTTTAATAACTAACCTGAGGTCACAGTGAATAAATGGAAGAACTCGTAGAACCAGGCACCCTGGATCTGGGTGTTCATCTCCTCATCATGACCAAGGAAAAATGACCTCAAGCATACAGAATAAATGATGAACACTGTGCCCTGAGTTCAGCAGTGGGAAGCTCTGGGTCAGCATTGCTGAGAGTTCAGGGCTGCTGTGCAGAAGAGGTAGGGGCACAGAGACAAAAGTAGGAGGGGCCCTGCCACACCAGAGATGCCCTGATCAAACAAAGTAGTACAGTGTGGAGGTGTAATTCTCTGTGGAAGAAACATTTTGATCAAGTCAGTGTAGGCTGATGGAGCCCTGGGAACATCTGGATGATGTGGGCTTTCTCTCCTCATAGTCCTGAAGACACAGGTGTGGGAAGAATTATCTTGGGGCATGAATGGCAGCAAACTGGTCTGTCTCTGACCCCAGCCTCATTCTTCCATCTGATAAGAACCTGGGATGATCAGGGTCCCTGGGTCTCCTGGATCTCCTTCCTTCATCCAAAACTTTAGCTTCATCCCATCTGCAAAGTCCCTTTGTGGTGTAGGTCCCAAGTATAAGAACCAGGATGACTCTGGACAGTTTTCTGTTTACTCAACTGAGTGCTCCCTGCTTTACTGTGTAGGTGACCTGAAGTGAAGCTTAGTCACAACAAAGACACCAAGCAGAACTTTCAGTTTGGTCACTGTATGCATCCAGCTCTTATTCTGACTCCCTTTCAGGAGTGTGCTGCTCCTCCTGGGTGAACCCAGACCTTTCATGCTGAAACATAAACAGGACAGAGTGGCTGGAGTTCCCTGTCTGGGAAGTCAGTGGAAGCAGTCCTCCTACTGGGATATTGGAGTACACAGGGATATGTGGTGGTGCTGGGTATAGGTCTTCCCCTTCCATCACCACTGAGCCTGGTTACTTGCCAAGGACAATACTCCATCTTGTGGGGCACACTCAGGCTGCTCCAATGAGCCCTAACCAGCACATCAGCACAAGGCAGGCTGTGGTGGGGTCTGAGGCTACAAGTGCTTCAATCACAGCTGTATCCCAGGAGGTTAGTGAAAATTCCCACACAAAGCAGACATGAGCCCACAACACCAAGGAAGTCTGTCTCCTCAGACTGGAGGAATTAGTCCCCTGAGTGGAGGGCAGGCCTCACCCCTGTATGACTTGGCTGGTCATGTATCCCAGGTTCTTTTTTTACTTTCCATGAAATGGGGCCATTACTTCCATGGGGAATACTGATAGCCAGGAAGAGAGTTCAAATTCCAACACTCTACACCTGAATATTTACTTGACAGACAGAATGAGAGCTCAGTCAAGCCACACAGGGCTGGTAGAAACTGAAACCCTTCAAGGGACTCTTGTCCCCAGTACCCCAGCTGAGATTGCCCCTCACCCCTGTTTTCCCTCTGGTTGTGAGGCCATGTATTCCTGGGCTCATTTTCACTGATCAGGGAAATTAACCCTGGTGGCCATGTTGGGGGAGCTGAGAACCTTAGTTTCACTCACCTACCCACCTCTGTCAGCTGTGTAGCCTAGGTCAAGGTATGGACTTGTGGGTCACCATGGCATCTGAATCCATGGGGTACTTGATGAGATGATTACATCCAGGGCAAGGGATTCCTGACTAGATGCTGTGATATCATGTGGGCTCACTAGATGAAGGGAAGAAAGACCCTTCAGCAGTCCAGATGGTCACTTCCTCCCAGGCCTCTGGAATGAAGCAGAATACAGCTCAGGCTCCAACAAGTCTTGAGAGTGTTGTCAAGACCCAGAAGTGCAAGTTTTTCAAGGACATACAGAGAAATGGCCATGCTGTTTGATTCAATCTCATAGTCACCAACTGAGGCAGAGGAATTTTGAAAGGCTGGGTGGGCTTACTTACAGCCTCCATGCTAAGTAGCAGGCAAGCTGCCTCTGTCCTCTGGGCTTCTGAGGTGGACTGGAGCTGACCAGTATTTGTCAGCAGAGTAGCATCCTCCAATGCCTTGAGTCCTTGTTCCTGAGTGCATGGTGCAGGTCACCTTGCAGGCTGTGGAATTCAGGTGAACTCCAGAAGTGTTCATCTTCTGACCACACCTTGTGACCACAAATGTTGTAGTCAGGAGTTAGCTGGGACTCTGGCCCCATCCACGAGAGCTGTAGGTCCTGTGAAAACCAGCTGGCTTAAGGCAGGGCATACACCTGCTCTGCATTCCCACCCACTTGCCTTTCCAGACCAGGACTGAGATGCCTGCTCTGTTTGCTGTTTCTGTTCCAGCTAGCAGGGTCAGATGAGACTGTGGGTGCTCAGCCTTGTGTGCCCAGGGACTCCAAAGGCATGGTCGACATCCTGAACATCTGGCTGACTTAGGTGGACATGTCCCTAGAAAGGCATGCCTCTGCTGCACAGGGGAGGAACCAGCCACAGAGTGGGCCTTACTCAGGGTCTTTATTTCCTACCCTGGAGAGAGCACAGGCTGCCATGAAAGTAATTGGTGGACTCCCAGAACAATCAGCAGGCTGTCTCCCAGTTAGGCATGCAGGTGGTTTGCCAGCACCAGTTGGAGTGCTTAGTAGATTGGTCCTTCCAAACTCCAGGGTGCATGCCTATGGGTGGATGCCTTTAGAGTGGGATGTCTGGGTCTCTGAACTGAGACATGTCTCCCTCATCCAGAGCCAAGGTGTCAAGAGTGCTTGGCCTCAGGTAATCAGTTGCTTCCAATCTCCTCTTGTCAGACTGATGTGTGATATTTCCTGAATACCTGAGAAAGTGAGTGTCTGCCTTCCTGGAGGGGAAGGAAGTGTGATGAACTGGGAAATGTGCATCTGGGACCAGGACCTCCAGCAGCAGGACAGGTCCAGGAATATGCCCATTTATAATCTGGGCACTGAGATTCGCCATAACTTTTTAGCAAATGCTGTTAGTGCTCTGGCCCTGTCCCCACCCTGCAACATGGGAACAGCAGGACTGACTTCTTCCAGCGGGTCTCAGAAGAACAAACAGCTATTTTGTCCACTCCACACACTGTATGAGAAATGCTGGATTCAGATTGTTCCCAAGGGCACCAGCTACTTTAAAGAAAGATAGGAAAGGTGGGTATAGGTAGAAACCCTGGTTGTACTCACAGCTATGTCCTGACTTTGTCACAACTAAGTCTTGCCCAGTCACAACTGGTTCCTGACCTGTTCAAATACAGGGACCTGAACTGTTCAAACACAGGGCCCTGATCTGGTCACAACTGGGCCTGACTCTGGTCATACTCTGTATCTTGACCATGGTAACACTTGGGACCCAGAACTTTGTCATTTTCTGAGCCCTTACACTTGTCATAAACTAGGTCCTGAATTTACTCATACTCTGACCTTGAACATATTCAGACTCTGTACCCTGATCTGGTCCCAATTGAGCCCTGACCTGGTCACACACTGGTCACTGACCCTGGTGAACACCGGGCCCTGGCCTAGTGCAACTGAGCTATGATCTGTTTATACACTGGACCTGGACTGTGGTCTCACTTTTGGCCTGGAATCTGATCATACTATGAGTCCTGACACTAGTCACAATCTGGGCCCTGACCTGGTCATACTCAGTTCCCTGATCATGATCACACTCAAGGCCCTGGCCTTTGTCATATTCTGGGTTCTTACCCTGGTCACACTCTGGTCCTGAATCTGTTCACATCCATACCCTTACCTGGTCACATTTGGTTCCTCACCTTGTCACAACTGTGTCCTGACCTGGTTATACTCTGTGCTCTGACCTCATCAAGAACAGTTCCTAATCTGGTCAGAGTTGGACTCTGACTTTGTCACAAAGGGGCACTGAACAAGTCACAGAATGGGCACTGGCTCTGGTCACACTCTGTACCTGATCCTGGCCACACTCTTGTCTTTGATCTTGGTCACACTCGAGGCACTGGATCATGGTTACACACTGGGCCCTGGTCTTGATCACACAGTCAATTTGACAATGGTCACACTCTGGGAACTTATCTTGGTCACACTCTGGGTCCTGGCCCTGGTTACAAACTAGGTCATGACCTTTGTCACACTCTGAACCCTGGTCTTGGCCACATTCTTGGCCCTGACCATGGTAACCCCTGCTGAATTACCTGTAGAGTGGGATAGTGAGGAGGAAGCATCAGGCAGGCTATCAGGAGACCTGAGTGTGCTGAGATGGTAGGAGTGCATCCCAAAGGTCTTAACGAACAGCTGTCTGTCTTGCCTTTTCCATGTTCCCCAAAGAGAAAACACTCATCTCAAAATTCTTGCTTATATCTGGCCTGGCATCCATAGGAGCCTGACTTACTCCAGGGCCTCCTAAGGAAACAAAGGTCTCTGCAACAGTGCCAAGAGACTCAGTGACACCTAGAGTGCTGGTCCTTACTGTCTTTTCACCTGCCTCAGAAGTGGTGGGACTCAGGTCAAGGCATGTTTCAGAGTTTAGGGCTGAGTCTGGAGCTAGTCCCCCTGGTGGCTGACATGCTTTGTGGCCTTGGTGTGACACTTCTACACTTCCAACCACAAGGATTCCAGGAGAAAATGAACACCAAAATTGGTCATCCAGGACACTAAACAGAGTAAGCAGGATCATGGTCTCAGTTCTGGGTGCTGCTGCTGCTCACCAGCTGAGAGCTGGCCCCCTTCAACCTCCAGGCACCATACATGAATTTAGACAATCCTGGTTGTAGATGTTTTGTCAAGCCAGCTGAGGCAGGAACCTCTGGCACTCACAGCCAAAACTCCTCTTGACTATCATTACACAGCTCAAGCCCAAAGCAGCCTCAGAGAACCTAGGCCCTGTTGCAAAACCTTACATGAGCAGGGTCCTGGGTGGATACCAGTGCTGTGTGGCTAGCACTCAAGTCAGCTGGGGTGATGCAGGCCAGAGACCATAAGGGTTTACCAAGTGGCTCAGGAAGGGTGTCACCCACATGGGGACAGACACACACTGCTTGTACCAGAATATGTGATGGTGGCCACAGAGGCAGTCACAGCATTTTCTGCACTCCAATCTGGGCTTGCCCAAACCCACCAGTATCTCAACTGTCAGGACTCCATTACACACTTGATCCAAGGACTTGGGGATAAAGAGGGCAAGGGTCAGGCCTCACCAGGCTGAGAGGACCCTTCAGAGACAGCCTGAGGTCTCCCTCCCTCACTTCCTCCAGCCACAGTGATGCCTAAGTCAGCTTGTCCACACTAAAAAACCAAACATTCTTTATTCTATCTCCCAGCAAAACATGTAGTCAGCTCTCTCCTGAGATGCAGAGGCCCAGAAATCATTACCCTGATCCCTCCAGTGGGTTCTTTAGAGGCACAGTCCAGGAAAGTAGGCCAGGGAGGGAGTTATAGAAGGCCCACAGCCTGCCTGGTGGCCCAAGGTTTCTCATTGACACCTCTCAACAACTGCCTCACTCTTCCTCCTCCCTGGAAGAGAGGGGTGCACCACTCCTCACTTGCTGCTACCTTAGGGCTATTCTGGCATCTGTGTGACTGTAAGCACTTACTAGCACCTCTTTCCTATCAAATTTGGGCTCTTTTGAAACCTTGTCCCTCACTCTACCCATCCTGGGGACATAGCCTGAGAAGACTGGAATCTACAACCATCTCTCAAACCTGGTTGACACTCAAAGAACATGCCTCAAAATTGTACTTTTTCCATCATCCCAGAGGTAGGACATCTATAAAAACTTAAATTGAGCAAGAAATATTATCCTTCTGATAAACTCAAACTGTTATTTGAGTTTTTATTATGTTGACAGAATTGAAAACTTCTTGGGTTAAAAGGACTCTCCAACCTTCACTACCCTGGGAGAAATCACTCCCCTGCCCAGCCTTCAGCCAATATTTACTCCTCATCTCCACAAGAGCTGGGGGATTCTCAGGTAGTGAGAATCAACAAGCAGTGCACTTCAGGTGTCAGCAGTGAATTTCACATCAGCCCAGTGTGTGTCCATGAGTGTTGGGAGCAGAAAGCATCCAATAGCAGACTGCCTATGAATGCCAGGAGCTGACATTCAGGTCCATGACTTCAACCATGGGTCCCAAATGGTTGATGGAGGGGGGTGTGCTCGCCTGTTTGTAGGTGCCCTCTGAACTCAACTCCCATGAAGACATAGAAGAGTAGGTTGAAAGCAGACTACCTCAAACCTGGCTCCAGATTGAACAACAGAAAAATTTGTTCAAACCAAACAAAACTGGGAATTTCTCTTTCCTGTGAACAGCAGAGAGCAGGAGGTATGCATTTGGGACTGATCTTTCAGCACATTCTCTGTCCATCAGAAAGGCAATCACCCTCACTGCTCCCTCTGCTGGACCCCAGGAAGAAAAGGAAGGTGTGTGGTCCTTGGTAGTTGCTGAGATCTCACTTGCAGATTGCTGTGGTTTGGTTGTGGTTGGCATGCCCAACAGGGTCTACTGTGAGTAAAGGCTTGAGCTCTGCAGTGTGGCACCTGGTGGATGTGGGGCACCTGTGAAGCTTGGCCTACTGGGCAGTCCTGGGATCAGTGCAGTGATTCCAAGAATGGGGTCCTCTGGGACAACAGGTGATGCTCTCAGAAGTTGTTATAGAGGTCAGAGCTGGCCTGCCCCTCCTGGAGATGGGAAGCTTGCTGCACACAGCTTGGTCTTGTTGTGCCCACAGGTTGATCAAGAGGCCCTCACCAGAACTGTCTGGAGGCAGATTCCATTTCTTATACACACCAAATCCAAGGAAAATCATCTCTTCTATATAGAGTCAGCTGACTCCAGTGTTTTCTTGCAGAAATTTAAAACTGACCAACAGGCACCTGAACTTCCAACTCATTTCTGTAGTCCCATAGTCCAAGATCACAACACTGATAGCCTTGTTGTGTGGACAGGGCACCTTTCTGGGTGCTGGTCCTCCCCTCTGGCTGTGTTTCATATGGCAGAGCTAGGGCTCCTTGGGTCTGTCTCATGTGAGCACCAATGCTTCCCAGAGGGACTCTGTCCCCTGACCAAATCCCCCTCAATACTCCTTGGAGTTGAACATTAAGCATGGGGTAGGGTTAACCAAGCATTAAGGTAACACAGTTCCTCCCAAAACACACATCTGTCTCAGACATGCCAAATATATTCATTCCATTCCAGTAGGCTCAAAAGTCACTCTGGGGGCTGGTTCTGGGGGAAAGAACCAGGCCAGAGACATGTCCTCCCACCTACCAGCACCTACCTGCTGTGAGGTGCCACCTCACAACTGCCCCTCTGGTGTATCTAATATGAAGTTCTTCATGGGGGTCCTGGGTGGGCTCCTGGAGGTAACCATTGGAGGGAACAGTCCTATCAGGATTCCAAAAAACAACAGAAAACCCCTCATACTGGCAGAGCTGTAGAGTCCTACTGAGTGGGTCTGTGGCCCTGCTTGGCACCTCCAGTTGGGTTACCTGATTTGAGAAGCATAGTTGGTGGTGTATGTTAGGACAGAGGGACATGCAATGGTGCAGAGCCCAGATAGGAAAGCACTTCTGATCTACCTGCTTTGTTTCCCAGCTGAGGAGGGGGCCAACCAGAGGGATATTCTGTGGGAGCCCACATCAGGGAACCCACACTGGACAGTCTATGTCATCTTCTTTTCTGTTTTCCAGACCACTGTGGGGAGTTTTGTATGACCAGACTGGCCAGGTCCCTGAGGCCCCTAGACACAAGGCTAGAACTCACTGAGGGAAGGTGGGTGGAAGACACATGAGCCCATGGAGCCTTGCTAAGAGCAGGCAGCTCTGGTTGAGAGCTCTGTAACTGGCCCTCAAATTGGGCTAAGCTGGCTTCAGCCTCAGGACATAAGTGAGTGCGCGTGTAATCTTAGACACACTGTGCTTCTTGACTGACTTCAGGGTGGGTCTGATTTACAACTTTCACAATAGCAGGCCCTTGTGAAAGGTCTCCTGTTAAAACATAAGGTTACTGAGGCTGACAGGGTGCATCACCTATGATGTCAGACACTCAGGAGACTGAGCAGGTGGATCAAGTGTGAAGCCACCCTGAGCATCATACAGAGACCGTGTCCCAAAATAAAACAAGAAGAGAGTTGGGGGATAGCTCAGAAGAGGACCCTGGGTCCCAGTCACAGGGCCTTCCTCACCCTGACAAGGGGGAGGAGCAGAAGGGGTGATGGACTCAGGACAGGTTCCAGGCCGAGGCTGCACCTGGGACCTGAGCAAACCATGAGCTTGGTGCTTGAAGACTTGGTGTTTGGGAATACTGCCACAATAATCATCACCAGGGTATCAATAGTTTTTGATAAATTCCAGAAATTCTGAGCAATGAGGAACAGGGAATGAGGAGGAGAGAGCACCTGGGCAACACTGCACCAGGCACCAAGAGATGTGCACCTGCTAGTTACGAAATGGAGAAGGGGAGAGGAGAACAGGGAGACCAGGGCTCCTTGGCTGAGCTCAAGAAAACAAGGGTTAGAAACAAAGCCTTAGGTCCCTGTGAACAGGGTGGGACGAAGAGGCCCTGTTATGGGGCACAACTTAAGAACAGACCGATCACCACTGAGAAGTCCAAATTTGAGAGTCTTTATTAAGCTGGCCAGCTGACTGTCTCACACAATGCCCCCAAAAATGGCTATTAGGAGAACAGCCCTGACCATAGGGTTGTAGGGGTTCTTATACCAAAAATCACATTAATCATAAGTGTCTGTTGCTATGATTTGAAATTACACATTAACATCATGAGATCATCGACAGAGGGGGAAGTGGGTCAAAATGACCCTTACCTAGGTACAAACTAAAGAATGGTTGCTAACATCCACACAATTACTGTTTACATGGTACATTGTTTAGGAGCAATAGGAATCAAAAGAGAGCAATTCTTTAGTACATAGGAGTTGCCATTGTATATTATTAAACATGTCACACCAAGTAACTGATAATGGGCACAGAGGTGGGGTGTTCCCATGGGAGAAGCTTATTTCCTACATAACATGGGGTCTCAGAGCAAAATGGACTCTGTTTAGTTATTTCCCTTAGAGTCTGGCCTATAACATTTTTATGGAACCAAATCTGTCAGCCCATCACATTCCCCACTGGTTTTATGTACATAATCAAATCTTTGATTAATTAGTAGTGCATAGGTGATTGCAGTGAGTGTGCAACCCCATTAGCTTAACAGACTGGATTTTATCTTTAATATATTTAGTTTAACAGTTTATCATGCATGACCTGATTAAAAGTACAGGGCCACTCTTTAGATCAATGCATGAGTCCCAAGTTTTCTTTTTGGAACCATTTGACATTGATGTAGTCTTGTGACTGAAATGGGTGTTGGAAATCAGTGGTCTCTTGGGGCTTATTCTCTCATAAGTTGATCGTGTTGGAGAGTCTTAACAACAGGTTAGAACAAGAGCAGGTTCTTGGGAAGGGTGGAGGAAGGGCTCTGGAAGCATTAACATTTTAATCTTTTAGAAGTCATTTGCCTCCAACTTTCTGGACCCAAACTGGACCTTATTTTTGTTATTTAACCCAACTTACCTATCTATATTGACTGTCTTCCTAAGATTTTTATTATTACTCCTCTAATTTTAAGGAGTTTTTACTGCTGTAAGGAAAAAGGGTGATGACCACTCTTGCTGCTTTGAGCTGAGGGGGCGATGTGGGGTGGGGCAAGCAGTAAAAAGTTCCTTTTTTAGGGGTAAAAGTCTTGTTCTATGAAAGAAACAAAAAGCCATGAGCACAAAATAAATAGCATCTGGAACATGTCAATGAATATCATGAAGCTGTTAGAAATTAATAATCTCTTACCAGGAGGTGGAAGAACTGAGACATTGTTCACATAAAAGGCCTAACAAAGTCTAACAAGACTGGAGAGGATAAGGCCTTAATTGTAAATATTAATACTGTCAGAGTTATCAGGAATGTAGAGAGTCATACTAGCAAACATTGATTAAGTCTACCTGTATTGGAGGTTATAAAGATCTGTAGGCCTTAAACTGACGAAAAACTTATAACTCTGGCAGTTTCTCTTGATAGTTATCAGGTATTTTTGTCTAAGAATCTTTTTTATTACCTCCAGTTTTATTTATTTTGGGGGCTAACACAAGTGTATGTCTTAAGTTACATGAAAATAACTATTGTTTTGTTTTTAAAATGTCCAGGAATGACTGTTTTGGTTTTAACTGTTTTGCTAGGTGTTTAAGAACAAGCTTGTCAAATTGACCTTGTTCCTATCTGCAGTCAAGCATCAGCTGAGTTCCCACAGGGGTCACTCTTGGGGAATTTGAGAGCAGCTTCTTAGCTCCTTTAGTGCCATTCACCTGGTAGGGTCTCCTTGATGAGGTGGCTTCCTTTGGAAGCATTAGGGATGTCTCCCTTTCCCAGAGACCCTCCTCTGCAGCAGGTGCACTGATTGTCTTTTCATCCTCTAGTGGCCTCATCAGTCTTCCTGATTGGAAGTTTGTGTGGCCCAGAATTGCAAAACTCCTTAGAGAAGTTCTCTTCTTCCCTGTGTTTAGGCTGACTCTGAGGGCAAGAGCCAAATATTGATTCTCTTGACCCCTTTATTTTAATCTTAATCTTTAAGTCTTGATCATAAACATCCAGCAAGTCAGTTTTACCAGTCATACAGTAAGAGTACTGGGTTTTAACTTTAATGTCTATGACTTTAGAGTTATTTACCAACTTTTATTAACTGGGGTCTATTTTATCTGTCCTATAGGTGATGACTTATTATCTCAAATTAATTTAGATTGTTCTTGAAGCAGTACATCTGTAAAACATTAATCAGTCAACAGTTACAGAGTTTACAAGGAAAATACAAAATGAAATTAACAACACTAAAAACACATTTAGTTGTGTAATAACTACCTTAAATTTTGGCTAAGCTATATATTATATCCCCTGTTTGAGATAACAGTAATTTTATAACAAAAAACAATCTTTTGAATATAACTTTAAGTGAACTAAACTCTGATTTATTTTGGAGCCATTATAACATGTAGTAAGGTAGGAAGCAGAGCCTTAACTCAGTTAAGGCAGGGCTCTTCATAAATCTTAGGTAAAACAGTCTAATTCTGAAGCTGATCTTTATATTGTTTTAAATATCATTTTATAAAATTTACATATATTGTTTCCTAAGTTTATATAAATGTTAATTAACACAGTATGATATTACACCTAAAACATGAATCAAAGAAGCCTGAGAGAGCTTTTAACTTTTCTTTTGTTTAGGAAAGTGGCAAAATGTTTTTCCTGTTTCATGATAGTAACTTTTAAAGAGATCAGGCTCTCATTATCTTTTAGAAATACATTTACATTTTTATCCCAGTGTAGGAGGTAACATAAGGTTCAGGTCCAGTTTCAGAACACTAAATAATATAAATAAATCCCGAATAAAATTTCTTATTCAGATAAGTTTAAAATTACCATTACAACTTTAGGTTGGAGAACACCAGCTTGATAAAATGTTCTTTTAAACCTTTTAAAGACTTGTATACCTGGAAGATATGAACACATTTAATATATAAAAAAGAGTAACAAAATCATAATTGCATTGATGTTTTTATATTAACCATGTATAACTTTTAAAGAAAATTTAGAATTTGTAATGTAGTACAGTACTCTAAAATAACAGTTGCTGTTTAACCACAGTTGTATAAACGCCCAATTTTTAAGACTAGTTGCTCTAGAGAATAAAACTTAACAGATGCAATATTAAGAGTAAATTAATATTTTAAGAATTATTGGTCATTTCAGCATATAAACTGAACTTTATATCAGTGCATTAATATTTGACCTTAGGGAAAACCTTGAATAGTTTTAACTGTTGTGTTACTTACATATACATGTAAACCTTTTAAAATTTACTCTTAACATTTTTAATCACTTAGACACTCTTGTTGTTTACTTAGATGTATTAGTCTTATTTTATCACATAAAGACTTTTTTATTCAGAAACATTTTTATTAAATATATTTTTATGTCTACAACCTTGTAATGTTTTAATCTGTTGACCCCCTTTTTAAAAATTTATATTCTGAAACAACCCTTACAAATTTCTGAATTTAGATAAATTACTCCATTTTAATCTGATGAAATACTTAGCTACTTATAGGACCCTATTTAAATACAGTTGAAACTTTTGGACCCTTTATATAGAATAATACCTTTAAGACTTTTAGTAATCATGTTTTTGGTGATAACATAAAGTAAATTTAAATCCTTTTTTTATTTACCAATTTATGAAAACACCAAAAATATTTTAAGTATCTCAACTATCATTGCTCAATGTCTTCAGAGTCTTCTGGTTGAGCATCACTCTCATACAAGTGGCTCAGTCTCTCTGGGTCTTGCCCTAAATTTCTCCTTATCCCACCATTGTCCAGAGTACTCTGAGTCCTGTTGATAAGCATCCTCATCCACTAGTGCTCTGATTCCACTGGGGTCTCTTGATGATAGCCCCTCTCCTAAAATGCCTCAATTTTCTTTGTTTAAGTTGCTAAGTTCAACTAACTTTCTTACTAACTCTTCTTTGGGTATTGTGGGTGAGCAATCCTCACCTAACAGTACTGTCTTCTCAGTTTCTTTTTTCTGAGTTCCCTAACCATTCCTTGCTCATTCTTACCTGGGTCCTTTTGTTGAGCACCACTCACATTTGAATGCTCAGTCTTCTCTCTGTCCTTTTCCAGGTTCCCCAAGGAAATACTAGGTCAGAATCATCTAGGTCCTGTAGGTTATCACCCATCTCCTGGCAGTTCTCAGTCTTCTCTGGGTACTGTCCTTAATCTCCCTTCACACACCATTGCTCAGTGTAATATGAGTCCTCTGGTGAGGGCCACTCACACACAGAAGCTCAGTTTTCCCTGAACTTTGTTTTGAAATGCCCTTTACCCTTCAGTACTCTGTCTCTGTGTCTGCTGGTAGAGTTCCACTCATCCAGAAGTGCTCAGAATACTCCAGGACCTCTGTGTGATTTCCCTTCATGGAGCAGTACTCATTCTCCTCTGTGCCATGTGCTAAGTTCCTGCAGCCAATATTGTTTCAGCTTTCTCTTTCTCCTGTGTGAGATCATAGGTAAACTACCACTGCTAAGCCTTTTCTGGATTCTTTCTTCACCTAACCTACCCCACCAGTGATCAGGGTCCTCTGAGTCCTGTGATTGAGTGCAACTCTCTCACCAGTGTTCAGTCCCCTTTAGGTGTTGTGGGTGGGCACACTTCTTTTTTTAATTTATTTTTATTTTACACAAATGGGATACATACTGTTTCTCTGTACATGAAGTAAAGGCATACCATTGTGTAGTCATACTTTTACATAGGATAATAGTGTTTGATTCATTCCATTATTTTTTCCTTCCCCCTACCTCTCCTTCCCCTCTTTTCTCTCTACATATTTCCTCTTTCCTCCATTCTTATCTCCTTTCCACCCCCCACTGTGTGTCATCATTCACTGATCATTTGTCCTTTGGATTTTTGGAGATTGGCTTATCTCACTTATCATGATATACTCCAATTTAATCCATTTGCCTGCAAATGCCATAATTTTATTATTCTTTATGGCTGAGTAATATTCCAGTGTGTGTGTGTATGTGTGTGTGTGTGTGTGTGTGTATATATATATATAATTTTATTTTATCCATTCATCAACTGAAGGGCATCTAGGTTGTTTACACAATCTGGCTATTGTGAATTGAGCAGCTATGAACATTGATGTGGCTGCATCTCTGTAGTATGCTGATTTTAAGTCCTTTGGGTATAGACCAAGGAGTGGGATAGCTGGATCAAATGGTGTTTCTGTTCCAAGTTTTCTAAGATATCTCCACACTGCTTTCCAGAGTGGCTGCACTAATTTGCAGCCCTACCAGCAATGTATGAGTGTACCTTTTTGCCCACATCCTCACCAACACCTGTGGTTGCTTGTATTCTTGATAATTGTAGTAGGTGCACTTCTGACACAAGTGCACACTCTCCACTTAATACTAGGCAACCTTGTTCTCTTAGTGAAATCTCCCATTCCAGTTAATGTAGCAAAACTATCTCAGGCCTTACCTGTTAGTCCATACTGACAATATGGTGGAAATGAGTGATGTGGGTACTTCCTCTTTTCAACAACCTCAATAGTTCTTTGGTGCTACCATGCAGACAAGCTCCTCAAAAATTTCTGAAACCAAGTATAATTTAATGGATGTTTATTCCCACAGCACTAGGAACCTCCTTCCACCATACTTCATACCATTTCACACCAGTGCACAAGTGACTAAGTTTTCATGGGTAATGTAGCATGCCAAGGATTTCTTACATCTTTCCAAACAGTGAATGGAAAGTATATATTTAAGCGTTTTCATGATCTTGACTGATATGTTACTGGCTGCTTTCTTTTGAAAAGGGAGACCTCCTAAGACTTCTGAGTTAGTCACCATGCACACTTTCAAAAGTAAGTGTGAAATGTGGCCAAAGACAATTTTTCATCATCACAGAGGATGTATTCAGACATGTGAAATAGGACCATTCCAACCATACCTGAGGTCAATAAAACTTCGGCCCTAGTGATACACTGAAAAGGTTCCACAAATTCTCATCCTTATAGGATTAGCACCCCTCTCTCAAAAAGACCTCTGTCTCCTTTGGATTCAGTAATCTAGCAAAACTCAAGTATCTTTGCTCTGTGTTCTCTGGGTTCAGCCCTTAATCTCCACTCATCCATCATGCTCAGGGTATTCTTAGTCCTTTGGGTGAGCTCCCCTCACCAACTACTGATCTGAATCATTGGGACTCTTGGTGATAGTCCCTCTAATAACATGGCTCATTCTTCTTTGTTTAAGCTGCTAAGTTTGCCTCACCTGTCCTTACTGTCTCCTCTGGTTCCTGTGGGTGACGGCCCCACACCTAACAGTACCAGTCTTCTCTGTTTCTTTAGTTTGAGTTTCCTAACCATTCCTTGCTCATTCTTTTCTAGTTCTTTTTCATGAGCACAACTCATCTGAGAGTGCTCAGGTTTCTCTGGGTCCTGTTCTTAATTTCCCATGACATACCAGTGCTCAGTGACATCTGAGTCATGAGATGAGTGCCACTCACATGCAGGGGCTCAGATTTTCCTGAATATTTTTTGAATTGTCCTTTATCCTTTTGTACCCTGTCTCCTCTGTGTCCTCTGGGTGAGTGTCCATCCTTCAGCAGTTCTCAGAATACTCTGGGACTCTGGGTGAGTGCCGCTAACCCAGCAGTGCTCAGTCTCCTCTGGGTCATATGCTAAGTTCCCATAATCAATCTTATCTCAGCCTACTTGGGTTCCTGCTTGTGATCATAGATAGACTAATATTACTCAGATTTTTCTGGTCTCTGTCTTAACCTCACCAACCCCACCATTGTTCATTGTCTTCTGAATCCTGTGGGTGAGCACCCCTCTCCCACCTGTGTTCCAGTCTTTAATCTCCACTCCCACAAAAATGTGTATGGTCCTCTGAGTCCTATGGTTGAGCACCCCTGTCCCACCAGTGTGAGTGGCTTGTGGGTGCTGTGATTGAGCACACTTCTGACAAAAGTGCTCACTCTCCACTGAAACCTAGGCAACTTGGTTCCCTAAAAATCTCTGGGTGAGTCCCATTCTGGCTAATGTCAGTACATCTCTGGTGTGTCCATACCAAAAACACTGTGGAAACTAGGAGCACTGTGGATAATTTCCTCATTCAAACAAACTCAATAGGCATTAGGTGCTGCCATGCAGAAAGACTCCTCACCAAAGCTTTAAAACTGAAAACAATTTTAAAGAAGTTAATGACCACACAGCTGGAGACCTCATTCCACCATGCATTGTCCACAATTTTCACAACATTGCTCAAGTGGATGAGTTCCTATGGGTGATGTCATGTGACAAGAATTTCTGACATCTTTCTGAAGAGTGGAGGGAGAGTATATATTATTTTCAAGATCTTGTCTTATATGTCACTGGTTGCTCTCATTTGAAAAGAGAATAAAACTCCTAGAACTTCAGAGTCAGGCATAATGTACACCATCAAAAGACAGTGTGAGCTGTGACCAAGCACAATTTCCCATCATTATGGAAGACTTCTTCAGATCTTTGACATGAAACAATTTGCACCATAACTGAGTTCAGTAAAACTTTGGCCAAAAAGATAATCTCAAAAATCCTCCAAAAACTCAGAGCACTATAGGTTACAACCTCTCTTCCAAAAGACCTCTATATCTTCTTGATCCTGTAGTCATGGTATCCTCTTCTATCTTTGCTCTGCCTTCTCTAGGTTCTGCCACAAACCTCCACTGAAACACCGTTATTCAGGGTCTCTAAGTCTTCTCAGTGTACATCCCCTCTTAACAGTACTCAGTCTTCTCTGAGTTTTGCCCTAAATCTCCCCTTATTCAACATTGCTCAGGGTCCTCTGAGTCCTGGGGGTGAGTGCCCCTCACCCACTAGTTCACTGATTCCACCGGTCCTCTTGGTAATAGTCCCTCTCCTGATATAGCTCAGCCTTTTTTGTTTAAGCTGCTAAGTTCACCAAACCTGTTTCTTCAATTGGATTTCCACAACCATTTCCTGCTCATTACTCTCTGGGTCCTTTTTGTGAGCACACCTCACTTTTAAGTGTCCTGTCTTCTATCTGTTCTGTTCCAGGTTCCCCAGTGATATTCTTGCTTGAACTACACTGTGTCTTGTGGGTGAATGTCACTCACCTGACTTTGCTCAGGTCTCTCTGGGTCCTGTCCTAAATCTCCCTTCACACACCTTTGCTTATTGTCATCTGAGTCCTCTAGGGAGTGTTTCACAAACAAAGATGTTGTTTAACCTGAATATTGTTTTGGACTGCCCCTTATGCTCCAGTACTGTCTCTTCTGTGTCCTCTGTGTGAGTACAACTCAAAAAAGTGTTCAGTCTCCTCTGTGCCATGTACTACATTCTTGTAGCCAATATTATATCAACCTACTCCAGATCCTGTGTTGATCATAGATTGCTTAACATTGTTCAGCCTTTTCTGGATTCTGTCTTACCCTCACCTACCCAACCATTATTCATGGTCTTCTGAGTCATGTGTGCAAGTGCCCCTCTCCCACTACTGCTCATTTTTCTCTATATCCTGTCATTAATTTCCAATTCTGCTGAATTTTTAAGAATATTCTGAGCCCTGTGGGTGAGTGTCTCTCTCCAACCAGTGCTCAGTTTCTTATGTGCACTTTGGTAGGCATGCTTCTGCAACCAGTGCTAAATCTCCACATGATCCTAGGGAAATTTGTTCTCCTAGTGAATTCTCTGGGTAACTCCCTTTCAGGGTAAAGTGAGAACACATTATCTGCTTTTATCTGCATGTTTATAACAGCACTCTGTGGAAACTTGGAAAGATGTGGATGCTTCCAGTGTTCAACAACTTCAAAAGGCCTTTTTTTCTGCCATGCAGACAGACTCCTCATCAATGCCTGAAAATCAGTACTCAGTAACCTCTGGGTATTGGGTTTGGGCAGACTTCTGCCATCTGTAGTCACTCTCCACTGAGCCCTAGGCAAACTGGTTCTCTGAATAAATTCTCTGTGTTAGTCCCATTCTAGCCAATGTCACTATACCATTTCTGGCCTTATCTGCATGACCAGGCCAACATTTCTGTGGACACTTTAAGACATGTGGATGCTTCCTCCTCTAACCTCAATAGGCCTTTGGTGATGACTTTCAAACAGGCTCCTTGTCAATTACTGAAAACCTAAATCAATTGTAATGCATGTCAATTTCCACAGTACTGAGCACCTCCTTCCACAATTCAACATCCACAATTTTCATACCATTTCCCAAGTGGCTCTTTTCTTATAGGTGATGATACTTGACCAGGATTGTTGACATCTTTCTGAACAGTGGATGGAAAGCACATATTTAAGTTTGGTCACATTTCACACTATTCCTTGAAGGTGTGCATTGTAACCAATCCAGATGTCCTGGGAAGGTTTTCTCTTGTCAAATGAGAGCCCAGTGAAATATCAGATAAGATCCTGAAAATACTTAAATATATTATTTGCATTCACTTCTCAGAGAGATGACAAGAATACTTGCCATGCTACATCACTCATGAGAACTCAACCACTTGAACAACAGTGTGGGAAAGCTCAACTATGAGTGGTGGAATGAGGTCCTCAGTGCTGTGGGAATTGACATCCATTAAAATTTTCTGGCATTTTCAAGTATTAATGAAGACTGATGAGGAGCCTATCTTCATGACTGCACCAAAGGCCTATTGAGTTTGTTGGAAAGAGGAAGTATCCACAACTCCACATGTTTCAATAGTCCTGTTAACCCAGACATGAAGATAAGGACTGAGATAGTGTACTGACCTTACCAATAAAGGGGCCAGCCAGAGAGTTCACTAAGGGAAATAGGTTGCCAAAGACTCATTAGAGAGTGAGCACTGGTAGGTAAAGTGTGTCAACCCACAAAACCCAGAGGGGTCTGAGCACTGTTTGAAGAGGGGCACTCACCCATGTGACTCAGAAAGCCCTGAGCAATGGTGGGGAAGGGAGATTAAGGACAGGAAACCAAAAAGCCTGAGCACTGGTGGGAGGGGGGAATACTCCCAAAGAAAACAGGAAACTCTGAGCAATAATGTGCAAGAGGAAGGAAAGACTGTATAGAGGGAAAAGAGGGGTGGGAGGGGTGGGGGGGAAGGGGAAAAATAACAGAATGAATCAAACAACATTACCCTATGTAAATTTATGATTACACAAGTGGTATGACTTTACACCATGTACAGGGAAACAACATGTATCCCATTTGTTTACAATAATAAAAAAAAATAATGTGCAAGAATAGTTTAAAGATAGGATTCAGAGAAGACTAAGAACACCTAGGTGATGAGTGCTCAACCACAGGCCACAGGAGAAAGAACTGCTGGTCTGGGGAACTGGCTCACAGGACAGTTTATGACCTTAGTACTCACATAAATGTAACTCTCAGTGTTCTCCAATTGTCCCCTCCTGATGTGTTCTTGGTCCTGATCTGCAACCTCATGGGATCTTCACTGTCTCCTCTGCTCCCTAGTGTCCTCTCTGCATGTTGGTCTGGAAACTGTGTCTAGCATTGTGGGTTTCCCTGTGCAGACTCTCTCCTTAACTCCCATACAGTTTATGTCATAATGGCCTACAGGGTGAGGAAGATACAGCTGCTTTTGCTACCAAGGTCTTAGAGAGAATGTGGGACCCTCAGAACTCACTGTGTTCCACAGTGTAACATTTCCTTGGACCTAATGACCTCTGCCTCCACTGGCTGCAGTCAGAGATCTGAAGAGTCTGGTACCTGTTCTGTTTCAAATTCTGTTGTCCTTAAGTTTAGAAATTTCTTGTTTGGGGCTACTGCCCCAGGGGCAACTGAGCACCATTCGGGAGTGGGTTCACAATGTGATTGTAGAGACTGGGTAACAGAGCTTCAGTTTCCTATCCAGTCCATGCTAGAGCCACAGTCCTCTTTGTCCCAACTTTATTTAGGAACCCCAGGCCTGGTTTCTAATTCTTGTTTCCTCATGCTTAGCTCTGTGGAAGTCTGGGTATTCCCTTCTCACCTCCTCCCCTCCAGCTCTTTCTTGGCAGGGGTACACCAATTTTTGCTGGGCCCTGTTGGACCCTCACCCAGGCATGATGTACCAGGTCTTTGAAAACTGACAGTAGGAGTCACACAGCCTCCTGTGAGAACATGATTGAGAAGTGGGAAGAAAGCCCACCACAGGGCCTGAATATGTTCTTGTATCTAGGGCTCCTCAGCCAGGGTCACCAGTGACCAGGCACAGCCTGTCCCTCCATGACAGACCCACCAAGAGTCACCAGTGCTACAGAGTGGGACATGTTGTTATCATCAACCTGTTTCCCTCACAGATGACACCACAGACTGGAGTTTTAGAAGAGACTGAGATAAAGGGCCCTAGGAAGGGAAAGGGACCCTGTGTGACCGTAGGTGAGCAGCCCATCTGGGAGTGCCTGGTACAGAGTGTCACAGGTGTTCTCTCCTCCTCACTCCCTGTTTCTCTTCCCCTCATGGTTCATGTGACTTAACAAGAGCTGAGTGAAATGTGATAATTATGTGGGCAGTGTTGCCAAATGCCAAGTTCTCAAGCACAAAGCTCATAATGTGTTCATGTCCCTGGGGCAGACTTGGCCTGAATCCTGCCTGAAGACCTTCTCCCCTTCTGCTTCTCCCCTCTGTCACATTGGGGAGGACCCTGGGGTTGGGACCATGGGTGCACTTTCCTGAGCAAACCCCTAGCCTTCTTTGTGTTTTATATTGAGGCAGACTCTCTGTAAGTTGTTCAAAGTGGCTTCAAATTTGATCCCTCTGTGTCAGTCTTCTGAGCAATTGGCATTATAAGTGGAGCACCCTGCAAGACTCAGTCCCCTTCTTGTTTAACAAGAGACATTTCTTCATAAGAGAATGGTGTCAGAGAAGCCATAAGAGTAATACCCACACTGAATCCAACCAGGAAGTACAGTGGATCTAAGGAAACACATACTCACTCTCAATTGTGAGCTGAGGCTGAAGCTGGATTGACCCCATTTTGATAAGGGCCAAGTCCAGAACCCTGAGAACTGACCACCCACTAGCATGGCTCCAGGTGTTCACATGGCTGCCACCCCACCTTCTAGTCCTCACCACAGTGATCTCTAGGCACAAGTTCCTGGTCAGCCTGGTCACACAAAACTCTCCAGAGTTGTCTAGGGACACAGAGAGGAATAAGGTCAGTGTGTGCAATTAGGGTCCCCTAATGTGGGCTCTCTCATTTTGTCCCACTGGTGGGCCCCCTCTGCAGTTGAAGAACAACACTGGTAGATTATAAATGCTTATCTGTCTGGGTTCTGCAACATTAGGTGTCTCTCTCTCCTAATGTGCACCAAGAATTAGGCTCCTAGGATCAAATGTTCAATTGGAGTCACTAAGCATGTCTACAGACCCACTCCCCAGGACTCTGCCCAGTTCTGCCAGTTTGGGGATTTCCTTTTGTCCTTGGACCCATAATAAGGCTGTTTCCTCCCATAGCCACTTTCAGAAGCCTACCCCAGACCCATCGTGGGAACCTTAATATCAGGTCCACTGGAGGGGCAGTTGTGGTGTGGCCCCTCATTAAAGGCAGATGCTGGTAGGTAGGGGTCACATCTGTGGCCTAGTTGCTTCCCTCCCAGAGACAGACCCAGGGTGGTCTACTTCCTGCAGTCTGGAATTTAAAATCAGAGGCTCTTCTGAAACACAAGATCCCTGCAGCATCTCCTAACAGAGACAGAGAGGGCTTACTGCATAATTCCTCTGAAGAAATCTCCCACCAAAACTCTGCAGCACTCTGCCTCAACTGTTTGAATAATTCTTTGTCTCTGCTAACAGGTCCTGAAATCCCTTTCTGCAATGTGTCAAGAAACTACAGGACTGGGTTGAAGTCCCCTCTCCCTCTTGGGAACCTCCTGGAACCCCATCTAGTGATGAGGTTAGGATTGCATTTCAAAAGCACATTTCATAACCCTGCTCCTGGAGGTGTCTACAGTGTGGTGCTCTTTTGCTGGAGAAACCTAAACCCCTGCTATTCTTCATGAGACTTGTGCCAGGCTAGGAAGGAATATGCTTAGGAGCACACTTACTGCCCCAAGCTCTACTAGAGTGGGGACCTTGACTTTCTCACCAGACCAATCCCTGCCAGAAAACAGCTGCCCAGATCACACCTGAGTTTACTGCCTATAACTTCAGAGCTACTTCAGTTAGAATGTTCATGGCTACCTCCATTTTTCCTTTTGTGCTTATGGGTTTGGGGGGTCTGACTGGTACATTCTTTTTTGGTTTTGCCCACTTAAATGATATATCTGTTTTGTCTGAAGAGAGGCTTTTGGCTCTCATGACATGTGTACCCTCATTGTAAGCTCTGGTTATCAAAGTTACTTAGGGGACTGTCTCCCATTCTACAAGTTAACTCAGCTGCACCCTTGAATGGGAATCTGCTTTCCTAGATGAGCTGCCTCTCTAGAAATAAAGAAAGAAAGAAAATTCACATCAGTCTGATAACTGAAGCCCTTTATGAAGACTTGCAGGCAGGATTCTAAGTTGATACTTGTGATGCAATAGTCTCAGCTTCTCTCAGTCAGTCACAGCATAATTGGTATCTGACTGTCCTGTCACAGAATTGGTGCATATATTATTATGTTGCTGTCCCTAATAACTCAGATTCTAACATAGAAGACTCTCTGACAAATGGGTTAATTTAGAATTGTTAGAGAAAATGTGGTTATCCTCAAAATGTTAACACATATTTGTTTTGTTTTTGTTGGTTTGGGGATGGGCTGTCTACCAGTCAGAAGACTGCATGAGTCAGCACCCTGAGCAGCCACTGCAGTCATGACGGAGGTCTGGCTCCTCTCTTGTTGTCCCAGTTGGGTTCCAGGCATGGTGAGTGAACCAGGTGTCCAGTGGGCCTGACAGGTGCAAAGGTCCTCATCATGGCACTGTGTCTGTAGCTCAGTGGCGTCATTACTACAGGACTCCCAAGTGTGGGAAGAGGCTACCATCTGACTTTAGTTCTGTCTGAGGAGCCTAAGTCTACCTTCCTGAATCTGTGCCCAGTAGTCCTGGGACTGCACTGCTACCCCTTATCTGGTATCCAGAAATCCAAAATCCTTCCAAAATCTTCCCACATTATTGGATCCATCTGCCCAAGGGACACATGGTGTGCTCTGCACACTAATCTGGAGGGTCTCAGGCCACCTTTCATCCAGCCACCTAATCAGGAATGTGTGTAGATTTCAATTGAAATGAACTACATTCCCCCTAGTTTCCAGTGACTGCTATACTTGGACCTGTGCACAAAAAGGTAGCAGTGCTGCCTAGTGCACACCTACTCCCAATCTGTGCAGCATGAGGTGACCTGCCTTTCTTCTGGGTTGAGCTGTGCTGAGTGTCACAGTTGACTGCAAGGCTTCCCATCCTCTAGATATTGGGGCAGTGTGGGTGTACTGTGTGCAAAACTGTTGTGGTGACCATGTGCAGATGGTGTGTGCAAAGTGGAGTGCATATGTGCTGGGCAGTGAATGAGGAGTGTTTGTGCACGTGGAGAGTGCATTTGGTATGAACATGAATGTAGAGTGTGTGAGGAATGAATGTCCATGTGGAGTGTGCAAGAGGATTGAGTGTGTATGTGGAGAGTGCCTGAGGGGTTGCACATCTTTGTGGAATGTGCATGCAGAGTGAGTGTCTGTGGAGAATACATGTAGAGTGAGTGTTCCTGTGAGTATTTATGAGGAATGAGTGTGAATGTGTAATGCGTATGAGAGTGCAAACATGGATTGTGCGCTAAGACTGTGTGCCTGCATGCAGTTTGCATGAGGAGTGGTTGTGCATATGGAATGTGCATAAGGAGTGTGTGCATGTGGAATGTGCATGAAGAGCAAGTGTCCATGTGGATGGTGCATAAGGTATGAGTGTGCATGTGGAATGTGTATGAGTAATATGTGTACATGTGAGGAGTAAATGAGAATTGAGTGTGCATATAGAGCATTGACAAGTGAGTGTGCATGTGAGGCATGCATGAGAAACTGTGTGTGAAGATTGAGTGTCATATGGACAGTGCATGAAAAGTGAGTGTCCATGTTGGGGGGTGAGTGTGCATGTGCTGTATGCAAGAGGAGAGTGTGTGGGGCAGTGTATAAGGAGTGTGCATGTTCAGTGTGCATGAACAGTGAGTGAGTGTGAGGGTGTCCACGAGCAATGAGCGAGCATGTTGATGTCCATGTTGGCGAGAAGAGTCCTGGGGGTTTGCAGACTGGTGGTGCAGAATGCATCCCTGGCCACTCTCCACTCTTGTTTGTCCCAGAACTGCTCTTTTGTGCTTTGTGGTCTCTGATCATCATCCATACTCAGTCCCTTGCTGCCTCCCATCTGACCAAGGTCATGGAGACCAGACCTACAGTTGCAGGAAAGACAGAGTTCTAGGCAGTGTGTGGCCAAATGTCCAGGTTGGGTTGTGTCACAGAGGGGAGGCTGGAAGTCTCTGGACATTTTCTGAGGTGCCAGATCAGGCAGGGTGGGTGGGGCACACTGGTCCCAGCCCCACCAAGTCAGAGACCCTGACAACACCCTCCCTACTTTTCAATGAAATCCCCTTGGGCCAAGTGGAAAAGAGTGGCTTCCTAGGAAAAGGTGAGGCAATCTGTGTGAAGTGGAAAGAGTTTTCTGGAAAAAGTAACTGGGTCATCCCAGGTTGGTAGGGAGCCTAAGCATCACTCAGACCCTCTAGGTTGCCCATTTCTTACTTTCTCTTCCCTTCCACAGTGAATAACAGCTGCCAGATCTCAGGGTCTCCAGGTGGATGCAGGTGACACCTGGGGAGGAGCCTCCAGACATGGGAGAGTTCCCATTGCAGGGTTTTAGGCTCAACTGAAGAGGAGCACAGGGAAAGAGAAAGCAGGTCTGGCATACAGACACAAGATGCACAAGGACAAGGCAGGTGTGGAGGGCTCTGAAAGATTCTGGGAGGTGTGGACCTGTTGCAGAGTGTCCAGGAAGGAGGAGAAGTCTGAAATATTCTGGGATTTAGAGACTTGGACATAGGTTCCAGGCAGGAGGAGACTCTGAATGAGTCTGGGAGGTGGAATGTAGGGCACAGGGTAAAGGAAGAAGGAGGGGTCTTAAGGAATCTGGGAGGTGGGGACCAGGGGCACAGGATCCAAGCAAGAAGAGAGTCTGAAAGAGGTTGGGATGTGGGGATATGAGGCACAGGGTCCAGGCAGTAGGAGGGTTATGAATGAGAATGGAAGTTGAGAATCTGGGGCACAGTGTCCAGACTGGAGGAAGATCTGTATGATTCTGGGAAGTGGGGTCCTGAAGAAGAGTGTCCAGGTAGAGGGAGAAGCCTTCAGGAGTCTGGGAGGTGGGGACCTGGGGCACAGGGTCCAGGATGGTGTGTAGGAGTCTGAAGGAGTCTGGGCAGCAGGGAGGCAGCTAACCCTCTCCTAAGTCCTATTCAAGGCTGGCAGCAAAGAGCTAGAAAAATAGTTAAAATCTCCTGCAAGACCAAAAACACCTTCCACAAAAGAAGGAAAAGAAGACAGTTTTAGTTGTGAATAAGCATTAAACCAGGACAACTGAACATTGCAGCCGTCTGCTTGGAGACTGCCTGGGAATCTGGCTCCGCGTCCTGTGCCCAGCATCCCACCCAGCACACACACACTGTTGAGGCTCCTGCATCAAAACCTGCAATAGGAGGCCTCCAAGGCCTCTCTGTCCTGCCCCTGGATTTTCTTGTGGGTTATGGTCACTAATGGACTGACTAGGACATAGCCTATTGCAGGTTAGACTGTCTGCTTTCCATTGCTGTGAATCAATGCCTGAGGTGAACTGCTCACCAGGAGGAATTATTTCAGAAGTTTCACTTCATGGATAATTGACCCTGAAGCTCTTGTCTGTTGCAGCAGAGCACATCAAGGTAGGAATGTGTGGCAGAGGAGGCCTAAGTCCCTCATGGCAGCTGGTATATAAAGACACAAGCAGTCCCAGGTCCCTAAGCTCTGGGTTCCTCCCACAAGGCCCTGCCTCCTAAGGTTTCCACCTCTCCCAACAGCACCAGAAACTGGGGACCAAATTCAACACATTGGCCTCTAGGTGGAAACCCCTCTGTACTTCAGTAGGGCACAGATGGTCTCCTGAAGCATGGTGCGCAACTGCAGAGGCTCAGTGGTGGTCAATGAAGGGACAAAGGGTTAACAAGTCTGTAGCAATCTCTCCCTGCTATCTTTCTGCCATTACTATTCTGCCCTCCCCACAAATCATTTTAAAACCTAGATCGCTAGCCCACAATGTTTATCATCAGTCATTAGTGGCATTGTTATTAGCCTGTATGATTCCATTTCTTGAGAATGCCACCCTAGTAATTCTCTCTCTCCCTCTTTCTGTCTCTCTGACTCTCTGTATCTCTGTCTCTTTCTCTCTCCCCCACCCTTCAGAGCATACACCTTCTTCATCTGCTGAATAAAATCTCTTTTGTAATTTCCCACAACCAGAGTGGTTTTCCAGGTGCTTTCAGTCTACAGATGTGCTGGCAAGCACTGGTTTCTGACTGGATAACAGGATCAGATACCATTCAGCCCAGAGAGACTTTGCAGCACAACCTATGTGACAGTCTTGGGGTTGGGTCACACCAGTTGAACCCCTCCCCTGTCCTATTATACTCTGAATGTGTGATGCCCAAAATTTATTTGAGACCTTAAACACAATGCAATCTTATCAGGAGGGCCTTTGGGATGTTCTAGGTCAGGAGTAAAGACATTTACTGAGTGCCTCATAGTAGGATCCAGTGACCTAACCACAGTTGAGGCACATTGGGGAGACCAGACTCCCTATCTGCTGTGCCTTTTTTTTAGGCTCCAACCTCAAGAACCCTGAGCATAAATATCTGTTTTATGAGTTAACTGGTTTGGGTTTTTCATGCAAGTTTGAATGAACTAAGACATCTGGCTCTGGGCGTGGAGTGCATGTAGAAACATGAGAAATGTGGAGGTGGGTTTGGAGCTGAGTGGAGGGTAGGTACCCAAGGATGTCTGTAGTGCATGCTGGAGAAAGCTTGTTTTCACACACAGACCTTTGCTAAGAAAATTCGAGTAAAACAGTGCAGGGACTCTGAAGGCTGGGGCAGGAGGATCGCCAGTTCAAGACCAGCACCAGCAAATTAGCAAGGCTATTTCTCAAAATGAAAAACAGGGCTATATGGTGGAGCTTCCTGGATTCAGACTCTGATGTCAAGAGAAATGGTGACCAGGAAAGAAAAAGGAAAGAATCAATGATAGGTATTAAAGTATCTCAAGATGGACAACTCAGGGTATGACAGTTACTGGGACTTGATACCAGGTTTGCAGAAAAAAAGAGAGATTGCATGCATTCCTCAAAACTGTCAGGATGAGAGAATCTGTAGCCAAGGGACAGGTGGATTCTATGAGTGGAAAATGACTGGCATGGTGTGGACATGAAGTGTCCACCAACCTTACCTGTGGTACCATGTAGGACCTTCAGAGGTGAAGTGATGAGATCACAGTAGCTCAGACCTAATTAGGGCACTAAAACATTTGATGGATTAATAAATGAATGGACTTCTAGGTGGCCACTGAAGGCAGTGCTGTGCCTGGAGGGAGTAGGTCAGAGGAGCAAAGAACTTGGGGACTACAGTTACTCCCCTTGGTCAGCCACTCTCATCTCTCAGATCACTGACTTCACTGAGCTGAGCAACTTTCCTCAACTGGTCATGAGCTTCTGTGACTATGCTTTCACCTTGTACTGAGAGAAATGGTGTTGGCCAGTTATGGTCTGAACCTCTGAAACACAGACAAATAAACGTGTCCACATCTACATTGTTCACAGGCATTTTGATCAGAGTAGCCAAAAGCTGACTAGCACAATGATCAGAAAACCCCAGAAATGAGAGGAACTCTAACTATCTGACCCACCAGGAGTCTTACCATATGCAGGTCAGAGTGACAAGTTGTCACTTGGGACTCCATCAAATCACCAGGCTCATCAGACATTGAGGGTGGGTTTCTTCTGAATGGATATAGCAGAGCTTATGCTGAAAGGATACTATAGGAGATCCACAGCTGGGCACAGGAGAAGGTTCTTCAATCTGACCACAGTGAACCATGGTCACCCTCAGGTGGACTCTGTCCACAATCAGAAAGAAAAGATTTGCAGAAAGCCTCAGCCTGCTGCAGGTCATCTATGACATAAGGATAGGTTATCAGGGGACCAGTTTGGCAGGCATGAGACTGGAGTGAGGAAAGGGACTAGACACAGGAGGAAAGGCCAGCCTTCCTACAGAACAGCCAGGAACTGAGCCAACTGCTCTGCCCCAGGGCTTCATGGTAGGCAGAACCTGGGTGCAAAGAGAGACTTGTTGATTGGAGACATGTCTGAGCAGGATGCTAAGGGTGGACTTGGCACTGCTGAGTGCTTCTCATAAACCAGTAGAGGACAGTTATAGGGGATAGAATTTTAACCACAAGCAAGCATACCCTAAAATTTTGGTAAGTTCTCTATTCATCAGAGTTAGAGTAATCTTGGAAGAGGAGGAGAATGTGCTGACCATTCCTTAAGGACAGGAGGAGAGATGACCATGAAATGACCCAAGGGGGGTCCAAAGGTCCTGGAGGGAGGTAGGCTGCCCCTCCCACCACAGACCTGGAAGACAGTGAGCCCAGTCAGTTGCTGCTACCAGGCCCCCTCACCAGGTAATTCCACCAACTCTCATTACTCAGCTCTATGCATAACTGGTCACCCCACCTGGTGATGCCCAGGCAGAGAACCACTGTGGGCAAGACCACCACAGAGCCCCAAGAGCTGAACCACAGGAGAAGAGCTGTCTCTCAGTAGCCAAGCCAGCACTGACACTGATGTCCAATTCCAGCCTGGATTGGGACTGCTCAGAGAGAGGCACTTCAGAACACCCATAGTGCATGACTCAGGCACACAGCAAATTGGCTAGGGCTACCACCTCTGCCAGTACTGAAGAGGACACTGACACCCACCCATTCTTGAAGATGGTTCATTCCTGAAGGCTTATGGGTGGAGCATCAAGCCAAACATTGTATTTTTTTTTTTTTTTGGTTTTTGTTGTTTTTGTTATCGGAGATAATACCCAAATGTGCTTTGCCACTTAGCTGCATCCCCAGCCCTTTGTATGGTTTTATTTTTAGACAGGGTCTCATTAACTTGACAGGGCTGACCTTGCACTTGCAATTCTCCTACCTCAGCCTCCTAACTCACTGGAATTGCAGATGTACACTGCCCTGCCCAGCAGAAAGGATTATTCCCTACCTTCATCCTCAATGCTCTGGTGGGTTTTAAACTTGCAAAAAATGACTTCCTGCTTTTCTACTTCCCCCTATGAATAGAAATTACTGCCAAGGTGTTTACCCATTGACTTTGGAAGCACAGAATTGGTGGGACCCTGCACTCACACAGTGAGACCAGGCGGACTCAGCATGACTGGTGCTTGACCTCAACCTGCTGTGATGGACATGTTCACCTGAGACCCAGAACTTAATTGCAAAGGTGGACTTTGGGTGCTCATGGAAGGGAATGAATGCATTCAACATGTCTTAGAAGGATTTGTGTTTTGGGAGGAACTGTGTGGCCATAGAGCTTGTGAACTCTCTCCCATGTATAATGTCAAACTCCAAGGATCACTGAGGTGGATTATGTCAGTGAACAGAGACCCTCTGCGTGGCATTGGTCCTCTCATGAAACAGGCCCAAGGAACACAGGCTCTGCCATGTAAAAAATGGCAAAATGGTTCTCTAGGACACAAAAGTGGCTCTTTCTAGATACAAACACTGCTAGTGCCATGATCTTGGATTATTGTCTTGCAGAACTGAGCAGGAAGTTCAGGTGCCTGCAGGTCAGTCCTGCATTTATGCAAGTAAGTGCCCAAGACAGCTGACTGTATTGAGAAGAGCTTATTTCCCTCATATTTATGATGTCTAAGCCATGGAATTTGCCTCAGTCCAGTTCTGATGAGGGCCTCATGATCTGCCCATGGGGCCACAACAACAGGGTATGTGGAGCAAGTAATCCATCCACAAGTGGTGCAGGCAGGCTCTGAACTCTCTAACAACTCTCCTTGAGGAACACGCAAAGGCCTAGAGCACCCTCTTCATGGGGTTACTAAGCCTAGCTCCAAATATACCCCATCTCCACATGGTGCTATCCTGCAGAGCAAGCCTCCACTCACAGGAGACCCTGCAGGACCACATGTACTCATTCCCTTCCTTTTCTTCCAGGGAGCCAGCACCAGTAAACATGGGGGTTACCTTTCTGATGGACAGAAAAAGTGCCAAGAAATCAGTCCCCAATGCACCCCTCCTGCACTCTATTGGACACAGAAGACAGACAAGCCCTCAGTTCTCTTTGCTTCATACAAATATTCCTGCGGTTTAACTTGGAACCAGGTTTAGGGCAGCCTGCTTCCAGCATATTTTTCTATGTCTCCAGAGTTCAGAAACTACCCACAACATATTTTTCTCCATCACTCTCCCTCTAGACCTGACAGACAGTTTTACTCTTCTGTGTCTCTTCATATGGCTACAGGAACTTCTTCCTGACCAGCACTCAGGTCTTGAGGCATGAAAGACTCCTTTGTCACAACAGGATTTCTTCTGTCAGAGTGCCACTCTCTGATGAACCTCTGGCACACAGAGGCATCCCTAGCAGGAGACCACACACTGGAGTCATTTGAGTTTCTGGTCCTTCTGCAACAACCAGTGTTCAAAGTAGCATCTTCTCTCCTTCCTGAGAACCCCTTTGCATTGCCAGGCTCTGGTGAGGGTTCTCAAGGGGATGTGCATCCACCAGACCTACCCAAGGCCTGGGCTCCCTTCCTCAACTATAACAGGTCCTTAAGATCCTACTAGGCCCACCAGAGTTCTGCACCTACCTGTGAGCTCAGCATTCTCTTTGTCTGGCAGCACTGCCTCCAATTCAGCTCCAAAAAGTTCTTCACTGGATTTACTTTTATTTAATTTATTTGATTAATTAATTTGTACTGAAATTGAACTCAGGAATCTTTACTGCTGAGTGACAGCCCTATTTTTATTTTATTTTGGCACAAGTTCGTGACATTGCAGAGGTTACACTGAAACTTGAATCCTCCTTCATCAGTCTCCATGGGCTCAGGGAATACAGGCCTGTGCCATCTGCACAGTGATGGCTTTTTAAAAAAATCTCAGTCTCTTATACTGAATTAGAGGTCACAGCTTTGTCAAACAAGTAGGTATTTTCAAATCCTCTTATATAACATTTCAAATTATATTAAATAAACTTCAGTAAAAATAAAGCCACTACCTGCATTGGCAAAAGCACCCTGACCAGTGAGGAGGTTTTCTTCCTAAACTATCAAGGGTGGGCACAGGCAGAGGGACTTGTGGGTTAATGACTCCACTTGGAAGGCTGTGGAGGCTATCTCTGTGCCCACCAGTCTTCAACAATAGGTTGGGGCAAGAGGCATGTTACAGTCATCAAGGGATGCAGACAGGGTGACCTCCTCCTGGCAATACCTCTCATCAAAGCCCTAGGGAGGCTGAGAAAAGATCCCAAGTTCAGGCCAGTCATATACTAGATGAAACACTGGTAGTGTTTGTGAATTTTATACAGTGCTTATCTTTTAGGATACAAATGAATACTTAATAAAAGTCTAATTGAAACATCACTGATCATGGAGTATAACTCTTTAATCTGAGTAATGAATATATGGGACATTAGTATATTACCTGACAGAATTTTGTGTATATTTAAAGTTTTTTTCTTGATAATTTCAAATTTGATCACAACTTCTTTTTTTTTTTTAAGAGTTTTCTTAAAGGTTAGTGTTTTCTAACCTTGATAATTTGCAACATATTTCTTTTCAATTTTCCTTTTAAAATAGGTAATACTGGTAGGAAATTCAAGTCCAAAATCTTTTTTTTTTTTTTTTGGTGGGGGAAATTGAACCCAGTTTTCACACATACTTGGCAAATGCTCTCCCACTGATCTGTTCCTCAGAATATGATTTATTATGAGACAGGATGTTGATAAGTTACCTACACTTGCCTCAAACTTGTGATGCTCTTACCTCCACTTTATGAGTGTCTGGGATTAAAGGTGTGTGCAACTGTGCCTGGCCCAATTGGCTCCATACACCTCTGAATATACTGCTTCTTAACACTTTTATGCAAAAAAAAAAACATTGTGCGACCTGTAAATGTTATGACAACCTTGTAGATACACACCTGAGGAAACTACTTGAAAGATAACTCTAGAGTAAGTATAAGATAAGTATTTGATAAAGTAAATTAAACAGTAAAAAGGCCTTAAAAGTTCGCGGAAAAGCGACTAGTTAAAGAAAGTTCGCGTGTGCAGCGACTAGCCATAAAAGTTCGCGGAACAGCGACTAGTTATAAAGGTTCCCGTGCAGCGACTAGCTATAAAAGTTCACGGAACAGTGACTAGCCAAGGGGTTTTATGTTATCTGTGTGTATGAAGTGATAGTAGATTTTCTGTGTAGTAAGTGTCTTTGTTACATCAATTGTGTGGCTTTTTTGTGTGCTTGGAGCTCTTAGTGCTGTAAGATTTAATCATAGGAACAGTACTGTCTGGGACTGGAATGTAGCAGCCTCTTAGGGAGTTGTTGGGGAATCACGGAACGCCGCTGAAGACAGAACAGCTTGAGCATTCCTTGATACCATAAAAAAGGTCTCTCCATGGTTTTTAGATAAGGGGTTGTTAAATATTCCTCAGTGGAAGCACCTGGGAGAGGATCTACGCATAACAAAAAAGCAAAAGCTGTTACCTGTTGGAACTTTAGCCATTTGGTCCCTGATTAAATCTTGCTTACAACATAAAGATAAACAAAATCTAAAGGGACCCCTAAGAGGGAAGTCAGGTTTTACAAGAGATTAAAGAGAAACGGTTCTGTTCTCAGAACTCAGAAAGAAATAATAACTCAGAAGGGGAAGATTCAAAAGAGGAATTTTCAGGGGGGGAGCTAGAAAGGACATTTGGGAAGCTAACAATGCAGTCTAAGCGCCCTATTAATGATGACATTGACACCGGTGAAGACTCAAGACCTGTGGGCAATAGTTAAAAAACACTCTTTTGTGGAGCCTCTGACTGAGGGCAGTCAGGTTTTGGAGAAAATATAAGAGAAAAGGTCTAAAACATCAAAAAGGGTGTCAATAAGATCAGGGACAAACAAAAATAAAAATGAAAGTGGGTGTAAGGAACAACTTGTTAAAAAGAGGGAAATCAGTTTAGGGGAGGGTCCCCCTAGGCAGAGAGCTCAGCAGCTCCATTCCTTAAAAGTAGTAAAAAATAATGTTTTGTGATTTTCTGCATTCAAACCTAACCTGATTTCTCAACCAGGTAAAAAAGGGTTAAAAAGTCCTGGGTAATCCTCCCTCCCCCTGCCTGGCCTTGCTGAGGCCACATTGGAATGTAACTACAGCATCTCAAGGAGAAAAGGGGGGTAGCCTGAAGATAAGAAGAAAAGAAAAAAAAAAGGTGTCCATTTTAAACTCCTGGGCCGCTACACAAACTAACTTATTCTTCAGGATTCTTGTTTTGTTTTGTTTTTTCTTTAATGCTGTATTTTTGAGCTCATAATTTTGATCCTACATACCTAGGTTAATGATTTTATTTTTAATCAGTTCTATTTTTTATTCATGAAGTTTTTGAACATCTGTTTCATTGCAATGAACATTTACCTATAAAGTTACAAGGCCTTTGATTTTGTGTTATGTGTTATGTTGTGCTGTCTAATGTCATGTTTTGTCAAAACTGAGCGCTCTTAAAATTAAAACTTAAAAATGGATTCAAATACTTTTATTCACATGATTTAAAAAGGGTTCAATTTAAATTGGGTAAACTAATGAAAGTAAAATGTCTTTAGAAATAACTCGCAACTCTCTAGTGGTTAAGCTAATAAAATATTGATGTTAATAATATGTCTAATATCAATTGCTTCTAGGACTTTTCTTCAACAGGAAAGAGGCAGCAGATCCTGTTCAGGACACTTGTCTGATATCTTGGTTTTTATAAATAAATAAATTGCAGTTAACATGTATGGGATTACTCAAATGTGTTTGTAGATGTCTGGTTAATTTACAAAGTTGAAATGCTAATTGTTAAATAACATCAAGTACTTTTAACTCCTTAAATTACATGGGGTAACATACTTAAACATTATTGGTGCTTTCATAGGTTGGTAAATAAAAGGGTTTAAAATTGCTTTGTGTCATCACTAAACTAAAACAAGGTTACTAAATTCCTAACAAGTGGAATTCTATATATAAAGGGTCCCAAAAGTTTCAACTGTGTTTCAATTAAGAGTACTATAAATAACAAATATTTAATCTTATTAAAATAGAGTAATTTATCTAAATTCAGAAATTTCATAAGAGTTGTATCAAAATGTAAACAAAAAGGGGTCAACAAATAGGAAAGAAAAAATAAAAGGTTCTGGGTTTAAAAATATATTTAATAAAAAGGAAAAGAAAATGTTTCTGGATAAGAAATCTGTGTGTAATAAAGGGCAAGTTTCAACAAATCTGTGTGTAACTAAGTTGGTTGAATGTATGTAAAACAGCTAAAGCTATTTAAGGTTTTTCCTAAGGTGAAATACTAATGTTCTGATATAAGACAAAGTTTAAAATATGGTAAACAAGGATTTCTTAGAAACACTAATTCATTCTTAACTTTGTGTCTCTTAAGTTTTATTCTTTAGAACAATTGTCTTAAAAAGGGGTTTATACAATTATGGTTCAACTGTTAAAAATTGTACTACGTTATAAAGTCTAAATTTTTCTTTAAAAACTAAAATTGGTAAGAACCAATTCCTCACTAAAATTAAAATAACTCTAACCACAAATGTACCTTATAACCCACAAAAACAAGGTATTGTTGAACATACACATCTCACCCTCAAAAATACTCTTTATAAACAAAAAGGGGGAATAGAGGAGACCTTCAGGTCCCCTAAAGATAAACTTTCTCTTTGTCTCTTTGTTTGGGTTTTTTTTTTAACTCTGGGTAATAAGGGTAACCCGGTGCTTTACTGGAGCTGTGGCTCAGTTTGTGTGTTTCCACGGAATAAACTAATTTACAACCTCTTTTTAGTCTCTTAGGAGGAACAGTTCAACTATGTAACAAAACAACTGCTTCTCTCAATTGTACTTCAAATTTGTGCTATCTCTCAATGTTAAAATGCTTCTAGGTTCCTGCTGGCAGACTTAATGTGTTCCTACCTTCCTACCAGTCCCAGTCTCTGTTACAGATACAGAATTGCCAGTGTTACTATCAAAAACAGGAGAAAATTTGGCATCACAGCGGCTATGGTCACTGCAATAGTGGTTTCTGCAACAGCAGCACTAGCAACTGCCATACCTACAGCAACAACAGTCAATCACTTGGCCAAAAATACAGCTGCAGCCTTACAGACTAAAGAGACCCTAAACAACATCTAACAGCAGACATACTCCTTATAAATCAAAGAGTGGACTTACTACAAGAACAAGTGGACATATTACAAGAACTTTTGGGACTGGGTGTTTACTCTTTAAGAGCTGTTTGTGCTACCCCCATTGTATATGATAATTCCAGCACCGCAGTGGGTTATCTAAAAATTGTCAGCCTCTCTTACTTCTACTTGGTCATCTCAATTTGATAATCTTACCTCACGACTTAGGGCTAAAATTGTCAAAGTTAATTCTACTAGGGTACAAATTGCTTCTATGTCTGAGCTGGCTAAATGGTTTCCTTCTGCTTTCAATTTTGTAAACAGTGGGCAAGGCTTGGCACTTTGGGGTTTTTACTCCTCTTTGGTATCTTTTTCCTCACCCGCCTGGTTGTACAACTACAAGCCACCCAACAAATGGACCAGATTATTTTTCATTAGGCCATGACTGCCCTAGAGGCCGGCAGTTCCCCACAAGTATGGCTCTCGATGCTGGACCGGTAGTCAAAGACGGGTAAGGAAGGAGGTGACACCGTACCAACCTAAGACAGGAGTTGTAGCATGCTCTGCAGTTATCCAATGACGGGTAAGGATGGTGGTCGACCACTCCGCCTAAGACAGGCATGGTCCCGAGCCTTTTTCTTGTAAAAGAAAAAAGGGGGAACTGTCGGGACACCGCGGACCCCTGGCCCTGGGTGTGGCTTGGCTGCCTGGATGTGGCATAGCTGGCTTGGCTTTCTTAGATGCGTAGCCAATGGCACTTGGCAGGCTGCCAGTATGGTTGGCTTTTGCACAAACAGACAGAGGCCATGGGGAGGTGGGGTATGAATGAGCAAAAGATATCTTCATATGCCCCCAGTAGAGTGGGAGGAGGCTCAGACTAATTTTCAGTCAAGTAGGGATTTGCTTACACCAGTGGATGTGTGGTCTGTGAATACTCATCACACCAGTAGCTTTTAGTGAGGGCAGCACAGCTCAGGAGAGAATAAACCCACTAAAAATCAAATCTCAGATCAACCATGACTGGATGTGGTCTTTATTTGTGTTAGAGTTTACACACTCAATGCCCCATCTAATGGGCACTGTCGAGTTCTAAATAGCACATGTGGAACATCAGGAAAATGTTCCCTGAGTAGGTCTTGCTGTGTGATCCTTGCATGTCTTCAAGGGAATCTTGAACCAGGACTGACTTTTTGATCACCCCTGTGAATGTGGCCCTCAGCATGGTCTGATGGTCATGGTTGATGGTCATAACTTGTACCCATGGTCAATGGACTGGGTCATTGCAGTCTGCGATGACTGCTGTGCACATATATCAGATATGCTTGATGGGTGTCTGGGTTCATCATTGGGAGCCTAAGTTTTAGCAACCCTGGGTTTTGTGTAGCATGATACCTCTATGAGAGTCTCAATAAAAACCTCAAACCCAGACATTTGGCCAATTTTCTCTGGGCACAGAAATTCTACATATGTGCACAGAGTTTATTGCTGGAGAGAATGATCTTGGTGTCCCCAAATAGGGAAATAATCAGGAGCCTGTACCTGACTTCTCTGGATTCCTCCTGAGATTTATCTTTTCCACATGGTCTTGATCTGTACTCTTTCCTTCTAGTAAAATACATCAATAAGTACAAAATTCAGTTATCCTTGTGAAGACTATACCATAAACACCTGCTGAGAAGTGGGAGACAATGTCCTGGACCTTGTCACCACAATGTGGATAGAACTCAGTTGGTTACCTCAGAAGATGCCAGAAAGGACAAGGATGATATCAAAGCAGAGGGAAAGACATATATATTTGGTTCCTGGCATGGGAAGCAGTGAGTCCAGTTACAAAAAGCCATCGGTACCAGAGGTGGGAGGATCAATGGTCCAATCTAAGTGGTGGCCTGTGTCCAAGGTCTGGGGAGTAGAGGAAGAATGTGCCCCACCAAGACCATCTCCAAAGGCCTGTGCAGGTTGTGGACAGGATTGTGACTTGGGGTCACTACCTTTGCCATCCTTGACCTTCCCCTGCTGAACCTGGCCAGGGTCAATGCCATGGCCAGACGCCTTCTCTAAGTGCCCATGACCTGGCTCGCATGAGTTCTGACCAGGAATTGAGTCCAGGTGCAGCAAGGAGAAAGAAAGCATACAAAAACCATCACTCCAGCTTTCTTTTTGGTATTGTTTCTTCCTCCATCAGTTTACTGCCACAGATATGCAACATGGTGAAGTTTTTATTACACACTTGCACATGCACAGAGTGCAGAATGTTCTGTTGCCAGTGTCACTCCCCAGCACATTCCCACTCCTTGTTGCCTCTCTCTACTGATCACTCTTTGGTTTCATAATATCCCCCACATTTCTTCCCCTATTTCCCCTCTGGCTTTTGGATGTGGGAGAGAACATGAGCCTTAAACTTCTGAGTTTGTTTTATTTCACTTAACATAATGTTCTCATCTTCCAGCCATTTTCTTGAAAATGATGTGACTTCATTTCTTCATGACTGAATAAATATGAATTGTGTCTACATACCACATTTTCTCTCTTCATTCATTTGTGGACAGACACCTAGGCTTGTCCTGAGGTGTGGCTATGCTGAATTGTGCTGCTATAATATAGGAATATGTGTATTTTTACAGTATGCTCACTTTAATTTTGAGGATGAATCCTGAAGCATTTATAACTGGAACATACAGTGGTTCTAATGCCCAGTCTTTTGTGAAATATCCACAGTGATTGTGCTAATTTACATTCCCACCAAGTCTACAGAATTGCCCTATTACTTCCCTGCCTCTCTAACCTATGTACCTGTTGCATTGCTTTCTTTTTCACTTGAAGGGGGAATACCAGCAATTCAACTCAGAAACACTTGACCAGTGAGATTATCCCCAGCCTTATATTTTTCTTTATTTAAAGACCGGGTATCACTGAGTTGCTCAGACCCTCTGGCCTCAGCCTCCCCAGCTGCTGGTATTGCAGGCATGCATCACAGAGACCACCTGTTTGTATTCTTGTTTACTGCATTTCTAATTGGAACAAGAAGGAATTTCAGTTTTGTTTTGATTTGCATTTCCTAATTAATAATGATTTTCACTATTTTTCATATTTTAACAGATGTCTGTATTTCTTCTTTTGAGAAGTGTTTAATACATTTTCTCAGTTACTAAGGGCTAAATTTGGGTTTGTGGTCTTAAAATCTTAGTTTCCTTATACAGATAGATATTACTTTTCTGTCCAAAGAGTAGATAGCAAAGATTTTCTCCCATCTCTTATGTTCTCTCTCAATTATTCTTTGTTGTGCAGAAGGTTTTTAATTTGAAGCCATTCCATTTATTAACTCTTGACATTATTTCCTGCATTTTAGGGGTGCCATAAGAAAGATGTGTCTGTGCCTTAAAGTTGGAGTGTTGACTCTGTTTACTTGTAGGAGTTACTTAACTTCTGCTCTAATTCTGAGGTGCTTGATCCATTTTGAGTTGATTCTGGTGCAAGGTGAGAGTTACAGGTGTAGATTCATTTTTCTACTGTGGATAACCAGTTTCCCAGCACCACTGGTTAGAAAGGTGGACTTTCCTCCATTTCCTGTTTTTGGCACCTGTGTCAAGGGTCAGATGACTGTTGATGTCTGTTTTTTTTTTTTTTTTTTCTGTGTGTCTTATATTCTTGGTCATTCGTGTGGGTGCCTATTTTTAGGCCATTACCCTGCAGATTTATTACATAGGGCTGTAGTATAATTTGAATCAGATATGGTGGTGCCTCCAGCATTGCTTTTTCCATTTGTATTTTCTTTGGCTTTCAGGCTATTTTATTCCAAATTAAACTCAGTACTGTTTTTCTTTAGTTGTGTGGAGAATGTCATTGTTATTTTGAAGTGAAATGACAAGAAAGTATATATTGTTTTTGTAATATGACCATATTAACAATATCAGTAATGCCTGTCTCTGAACATGCAAGACCTTTCCATCTTCTTGGATCTGTTTCAATTTATTTTCTCAATGTTCTATAGCCTTAAATTTAGAGATCTTTTATGTCTTTGGTTTGAATCAGTCCCAGTTATTTCGTTTTTTACTTTTCCTTCCTTCTTCTCTTTCTTTCTTTCTTTCTTTCTTTCTTTCTTTCTTTCTTTCTTTCTTTCTTTCTATCTTTCTTTCTTTCTTTCCTTTATTGAGTGAACTGTAATTGTGACCATTTTTCTACTTTCTTTATCAGCAGATTCATTATTGTTAGACAGAATAGCTGTTAATTTTTGTATGTTGATTTTTTAAACGGATCCTATGCTGAACTTTCTCAGCTCCAGCAGTCTTTGGAAACAGTGGTAATTTAATGTCTTTCTTGTGTATTTTTATTCCTTTTCTTTCCTTCTCTTGCCTACTTGTTCTGGATAGAATTTCTAACACTATATTTAAATAGAGTGGTGAGGGTTAAAATTTTTGTCTTGTTCTGAACTTGATAGAAAATCTTTCATTTTTTTCCCAGTTACTATGAGTTTGGCTTTGAATTAGTTGAATATAACTTTTATGATATTGACAGAGGTTTCTTTGTGCCTAGGTTTTTATATTTTTTATCATAAATTGATGCTGAGATTTGTTTAAGTGTTTCTCTGCACATTTTGAGGTGAATATGTGAATTTTGTTCTTAATTCTATTTATTTGATGAATTACATTTATTGATTTTTTTTTATGTTAACCATCCTGGCAACCTTGGGATCCAACCAGCTTGGTAATGGTGTACAGTATTCTTAATATGTTGTTAAATGTGCTTTGCTAATACTCTAGTAAGGATTTCTGCATCTAACTTTATTAGGGATAAGGTTCCATGGTTTTCCTTCCTTGATGTTTTCATATTTGATTTGGGTATGAGTGTGGCATTGGCTGCATAGGCTAAATTTGGAAGTCTCCCAACCCTTGCTAGTTAAGGAAATAATTTGAGGGGCATAGTTAATACTTCTTCAAAGAATTCTTCTCTGGTAGAATTCATATGAGATTCCTCCTGGCCCTGGATTTTCCTTTCTTGAATGGCTTCTCATTACTTCTTCTATCATATTGCGAGTTGGTGGTGTCCTCAGATTTCTTTTGCCTCTTGATTCAATCCTGGCAGGTTTTATGTGTCTAGAAAAGGTTCTATTTCTCCTAGGTTTTCCAGGGATTTGGAGTATAAGTTTTCAAAAAATCCCCAATGATCCCCTGGTTTCTGTTATGTTTATGGTGATTTCTCTTTTTCCATCTCTATTTTTATTGACATTGGTCTTCTCTCATTTTCTTTTGGTTAGTTGTTTAGGAGATTATCAATTCTATCTCAACAAAAAAAATCACCTCTTTGTTTTATCAATTCTTTAATTTTTATTCTCAATTTGATTGATTTTGGTTTGGTATTATTTATTTCCTTCTGTTGGTTTTGGATTGGTTTGTTTTTGTTTTTCAAGGACCTTGAAATGTAAGATCCACTAATTTACATAAAACTTTCTTGATTTCTTATGTAGACACTTAGGGCTATAAATTTTCCTTTTGGAGCTGCCCCCACAGTGTACCACAGAGGTACTGATATGTTCAGTAAGTAGTCCAAATTCAGTCTAAGAATTTTTAAATTTCTTCTTTGATTTCTTATATCACCCATTTATTACTGTAAAGTGTGTTCCAAAGTATTTGTTCTTGTTAAGTTCTAATTTCATACCATTATGATTTGATAACATGCAAGATAATATAGCAATATTTTTATATTCCTTAAATATTGCCTTGTGGCCTAAAATATGGTCTATTTTGGACAAGGTTTCATAAGTTTCTGAGAAAAAAGTATATTCAGCTGTTGTTGAATAAAATATTCTATAGATGTATGTTAAATCCATTTGATTTATAAGGGTCAAAGATTCTTTGCTGTATTATTCTGGATGACCTACCTATTGGTGAGAGAAGTGTAGTGAAATTGCACAGTGATTGTACTGGGGTCTGTCAGGTTCTGATTCAAGCAGTGTCTCTTTTAAATAATTAGTTGCACCCAGGTGAGCCATAAACATTTCTTATCATTACATCTGTTTCCTGAATTGTTCCCTGTATTGTATGAACTGATCTTCCATGACTCTTCTGTTTGATTTTGCTTTGAAATCTGCTTGTCAGATTCAACAGTAGTTACTCTTGTTTCTTTGGAGTTCTCTTCATACTCTATTAATTTCCATCCTTTCATTTTCAGCCTGTGACTCTCATTGTCTGTAAAGTGCATTTCTTGCAAAAATATATATTTCGATCTTATTTTCTAGTGCATTCTGCTAGAATGTGTCTTTTAATTGAATGGTTGAGACTATTTACCTTCCATGATATTGTAAAAAGAGGTGTGTTAATTCCTTCCATTTTGATTTATTTCTAATATTTAATTTGTTTCTGTTTCTCATTTGCTCAATTACTCTTTGAATATTATTTTTTATTCATGGGATGTGGAGAGGATGCCAGAGTCACCTGACCTGCTGGGCATATGGTTACTTTGGTTTCACCTGCACCCTTTCAGCACACATAGTACTGCACATGTAGCAGTAGAGAATATGCAGTTTTTGAGGTTGTGTCCCTCTCACCCACGGTTCTAAAGCAAGATCAGTGACAGATACTCCTTTGTGGGCTCCTGTATTCACAACTGAGTCTAAGCCCCTTGAAACATAGTTTCCACAATTGCTGCCAATTGTTATTCTCAGTCTCCTAGAGAGTCCTAGCTGATCCTAGAATAGGTCATGATGCCACTGGCTCAGCCCCCAAGTCCTAGACACTCCCTATGTGCCCACAGGCTTATGATAAATAAATGCCCAACATTCTGTATGAGTTGCTGACCCCTACTCTGAACTCAGTGCTGGGTGACAGGCTTCTGGGATTTTGTACTTGGTGAAATACTAATCAAGGACAACTTCAGACCCAGGACAGAGGGAATTATGCATTACAGGCTGTTTCTGAGCCTGGGCATGGCTTCTGACTCCCTGCTGGGGCTAGACTTGATGGGGCTGTGCCCCTGACTGGGTACAATGGGAAGTCATCCAGGGGAATCTGTTCTCACCTGCCCAGGAAGGCCTGTCTCCTGGGAGGTGAGTTCAGCAGACAACAGTATACAGGTGAGCCCACCCCTCCTCACCAAACAGCTTCACTCACATGACTGAAGCCAGGGACCTTAACATAAGCACCTGGCATTCACAGTCTGTGTGCTAGGGGTGGCTTTCTGCTCTCACTACCTATTGGCACACTGGACACATGTTATAGTATTGCTCATACCTGAAGTGCCCTGCTGTTTGGTGCTTATCACCAGAGAATCCCACAGCTCTTGGGGAGAAGAGGAATGCATACTGGGAGAAGACTGAGCTGGGCACTCATCACTCCCCAGGCACTGAACATTGGAAAGTCCCTTTAAACCAAAAAGTTTCCATTTCTGTGAACATAAAAATGCAAATGACATTTTGAATTCATCACAAGGGATCTATCACAAGGAATATATTTCTTGCTCATTTTAAATTTTTATAGAGGTTCCACCTCTAGGATGATGGGACAAAGGCAAACTTGAGTCCTGTCCTTGGTTGAGAAACAACTGGGTTTGAGAGGTAGTTGGGGATTCCAGTCTTCCCAGACTAGGTCCCCAGCATGGGTGGAGTTAAGAGTCTTGTTGCAAAAGAGCCCAATATTGCTTGGAAGGACATGCTGGTAAGTGCTCAGTGTCAGCAGGATCCCAAACTAGACCCAGGGTTGCAGTAAGTGGAGCAGCTGTGCACCCTTTTCTCTCCAAGAAGAGGAAGAATGGAGGTGTGTTGATGTATAACAGTGAGAACCTAGGGAACACCAGGCACGATTGGGGCATCCACAACTCCCTCCCTGGCCTGATGGTCAGGGCAGTGCCTCTGGAATCCCCACTGGGCGGATCAAGACAGGTGCTGTCTGGGCCTTCAAATCTCTGAGGAGAGAGCCAGTTACATTACCTGCTGGGTGGTAGCCACAGTGGAATAAAGAATACATGGTATCTGAGAGTGTACAATCTGAGCCAGGCATCACCACACCTGCATAGGAGAAGGAGGGAGGAATCAGGCTCTCTCTGAAGGGACCTCTCAACAAGGTCAGGCCCAGTCCTTAGTTTTCTTATACCAGAGTCTTTGGATCCAGTGTGTAATGGAGTCCTGGCAATTTAGATTCTGGTGGGGTTGGGTGGGTCCAGCCTGGTGTGGAGGGGATATCAGTGATGTGTGTGCAAAATCTGCTGCCTCTTAAGCCACCAGCTCATTCCCAAAATAATTAGGATGCATCTGTCCCCATGACTAACTTCCCCAGACACTGGAAGGTGTGGTGATCCTTGATGGTATCTATTCCACCTCACCCCAACTCCTTTAAGTGCTGGCCACACAGCACTGGTGTCCACCCAGTATCCTGCCCACCTGAGGTTGTGTTATAGCCCATGTTCTCTGAGTCTGCTCTGTGCTTGAGTCCTACAATGCCAGTCAAGAGGAGCACTGGTTTGGATTACCAGAGGCTCCTGGCTCAATTGGCTTGGTAACTATCTACAACCAGTACCACCTTTCAGTGTGGCCCCTGGAGGCTAAAAGGGCCCACTTTCAACTGGTGAGAAGTGGAAGCAGCCTGGACATTGACCATAACCTTTTTCACTCTGACTAGTGTCCTGGAAGTCCCACATGGGTGTCCATTCTCTGCTGGAACCCTTGTTGGAATTGTGAAAGTGCCACAACAAGTCCACAAAGCACATTGGCTACCAGGGATCCTGGCTCCAGCCTCCTAGCCCTGCACTCTGAAGCATGTCTTGGCCTGAAACACACCACTCTCTACTGAGGCAGTAACCCAGATGATGAGGGTCAGCACTCTATATGGTACTGAGTCTTTCAGCACTGTTGCAGAGACCTGTGTTGCAATAGGAGGCTCTGGAGTTAGCCAGGATCCTGTAGACTCCAGTGCATGTTAAAGCAAGGACTTCATGATAAGCACTCGCTCTCCTGGGAGACCTGAAAGAGACAAGACAGACAGTTGATTATTTCAGCCTGTGGTATTTACCCCCACACACTCATCACACTCTGGCCACCTGACAGTCTGCCTGATGCTTCCTTTTCAATCTCTCAATCCAAGGGGAAGTGCAGCAGGGGTGACAAGTGCCAGGGTCCATAGTGTGACCAAGGTCAGGATGCAGATTTTGACCATGATAAGGATACAGAATGTGACCAGGGCCAGGGACCAGAATGTGACCAATGACAGGGATAGAGTATGACCATGGTAAAGACCCAGATTGTGACAAAGGTCAAAGCCCAGAGTGTGTCCAGGGCCAGGGTCCAGAATGTGACCAGAGTCAGGGTCCAGTATGTGAGCCATATGACAGACTAGACTATGACCAAGGTCAGGACACAGAGTGTGACTAGGGAAAGGGCACAGATTGTGACCAGGGTAACAGAGTTTGACCATTATCAGTTTATAGAGTGTTACAAGGGTCAGAGACAAGTGTGCAACCATGCCAGTATGCTGAGTGTGACCAGTACTAGGACAAATACTGACAAGGATCAAGCCCCAGAATTTAACCAAGGTGCAGGCCCAGTGTGTGGTCAGGTCAAGGCCCAGTGTTTGACAAGGTCAGAACCCAAAGAGAGTTAAGTGTTACACCAGGCATGACCCAGTTGTAACCAGATCAGGGCCCAACTGTGTGTACCACCAGGGCTTCTAACTGCTAACCTTTTTTCCCCACCTTCCTTTCTGAATAGCTCATACCCTTGGGAGCAATCTGAGTTCAGCATTTCCCAGGTGGTGTGTGGAGTTGAGAGAATATCCATCTGTCCTCTGAGGCTCTCTGGAAAGAGGCAGCCCTGCTGCTTCCATATTGCAGGGTGGGTACAGGGCCATAGAAGTCACAGTGCTTTGTGAGCAGTTATGGCCTATCTCAGTGCCCAGAGTGGAAACGGGCATCTTCCTGGGCCCAAACTGCTGCTTGAGGGCCTGGTGCCAGATGCAACTTTCACCTCAAATCATATGTTTTCACCCTCCAGGAAGGTAGGTTCCCACTTTCTCAAGTACTCAGGAAATATCAAACAAAAGCCTGGCAAGACAATGCAGGAACAATTGATTACCTGATGCCAAGCATTCTTGACACCTCGGTCCTAGGCTAGGGAGGTGTGCCTGGGTTTGGGAACCAAAGCTTCCCACTCTACAGTCATCTATCCACAGGCATGTACCCTGCTGTTTGGAAGAACCTACCTACCAAGCCCTGCACCTGGCCCTGGCCACCCACATACCTACCCACCTGGCAAACAGACTGCTGATGATTCTGTGATCCCACTAGTCACTGTCACAGCAAGTCAACCTCTTTCTCCAGGTCAGGAAACTGAGGCCCTGAGGAAGACTCCCTCTATGCCCTGCTTCTCCCTTGGCCAGCAGATGCTTGTCATTCTGGAGATATGTTCACCTAGGTCAATGCAGAACCTCAGCATGGCAGCCATAGTCCCCAGAGGCACTGGCCACATGTGCTCAGCTGGCCCTGCAAGCTGGAACAGATGCAGCAACCAAAGCAGCCTTCTCAACTGGTCCAGACAGGAAGGTGGGTGGGTATGCATAGTAGATGTCTGCCCTGCCTGAGGTCAGTTGATTTTCACAGTGCCCCCAAGACTGGTATGTGGGGCCAGGGTGCCAGCTCACTCATGACTACAATATTTATGGTCAAAAGTTGTGGACATATGATGAACACTTCTGGAGTTTACCTGGATTCAACAGGCTGTGAGGGGACTTGAACCATAGATTCAGAATCAAGAGTTCAGGACCTTAGGGGATGCCAAATGTTGATCACTACTGGTCATATCCTGTTCACCTCAGGAGACCAGAGGAAAAATGTGGGTAGCCTGCTCCAAGGTATAGAGGCTGTCAGGAGCCCACCCTGCCTTTCCAGGAACCCCCATCCCATTTGGGGGTGCTGAGAATGAATTCCATAGCACTGTTTTACTCTTGAGCAGTTCTACTCTCCTGGGTCCTGCCCAAACTCTCCAGGCTGACTGGGACCTGAGGTGCATTCTGTTTGGTGCCAGAGGGCTGTAAAGAAGTTCCTGTCTAGACTACTGAAGTGTTTTTCTTCCTTTCATTCAGAGTTCCATCTGGACCTCACAATGACTAGCCAGGAGTCCTCAGTTCTGGGTGTACACACCTTACCAAGTACCCCATAGATCCAGACCCTGCCCTAGGCCATGCAACTGACAGAGTTGTGTGGTCTGGTGTAACCCAGGTACTCAGTACCTGCAAAATAGCTAGCAAGGCTATTTCCCCTGGCCAGAGACTGATGATTAGTCCAGGAACACATGGCCTCCACAACTAGTGGGAAAAAAGGAGTGAGGAGCATCCTTGGCTTACGTGCTGGTACAAAAGTCCCTGGAAGGGATTCAGTTTCAACCAACCCTGTGTGACCTGACCAGGTAATGGTCCTGTTAATCAAATCAATATTCCAGGTGCAGAGTGTGAAAATTTGGTCTTTCTTCCCAACTACCAGGATTGCCCGTTGGAGTAATGACCCCATTTCTTGGGAAAACAAACCAAGAACCTAGGACACATGACAAGTCAGGTCACTCCCAGGTTGAGACCTGCTCTCAAATCAGGGCACTTAATCCCTGAGTCTCTGAAAATACAGACTTTCTCAGTTTTGTGGACTCACATATGCTTTGTGTAGAGATAATCACCACCATCCTGGAAACCAGGTACAATAGGAACAATGGTGGCCTTAGACCCCAACCCAGTCTGACATGTGCTGATGGACTCATAAAGTCTCTTGGAATCAGCCTCAGAATGCCCCATATAATGGAAACTTGACTTTGGCCAGCAGGCAGGCTTAGTGGTTATCAGATGGTCAGACCAGCTCCCAGCACTACTCTGTCTCCCTGAGTCCTTCCAGTATCTCAGGAGGAGGACTGGAACACTGCCTTCCCAGAAAGGGAACTGCAAACACCTTTTCATGTTTATGGACTGTGGGAAAAACTGGGGGTCTGCCAGGAGGAGCAGCACACTCATGTAAAAGAGTACATACAAGAGTTGGACTCATAATGGTGATCAGTCCACAAGTTCTACTTGTTGTCTGTGTTGTGACTTAGCTTCACCCCGGGTCACCTGCACAGTACAGCAGAAGTTCACAGTTGTAAAACATAAAATAGGCCCAGAGACATCCTGGTTTTTATCATGGGGACCTGGAATACATCACTTGTCACCAGAAGGAGACATTGCAAATGGGTGAAAGTGAGGGTTTTGTTGAGGGGAGATCATCCAAGAGGCCCAGGGTCCCTGATGTCCTCACAGGTTCTTAGCAGATGGAAGCAAGAAACCAGGGGTCAGAGACAGACCAGTTAACTGCTGTCTTTGCCCAAAGATTGTCCTACCCACACCTGTGTCTTCAGGCTATTGAGGACAGGAAGCCCACACCACAGAGAGATGCTCAGGCCTCTCTTTCTGTACATCAACTTAGCACCAAAATTTCTCCCACCCATAAGCACACCTCCACACTTTGCTGCTGGATTTGCTCAGAGCAGCTCTGGTGCAGCAGGACCCCTCTTGCTTTTGTCTCTGTGCCCCTGGACCTTTCTTTACTGCAGACCCATGCCCTCAGTCACACTGGTGCAGAGCCTACCATACCCCACCCAGGGCATAGGGCCCACCCATTTTTCTGCATGCTTGAGATCCTGGTTTCTTGATCATGATACAGAGATGTAAACCCAGATCCAGGGTTCCTGGTTCTACCCAGCTCTGCCACTTATTCACTGTGTGAACTTGAGTTGGTTTTTGAACTTCCCTGTGACTCAATGTACTTATGTGTAAGTGGGGTCTCATCAGAGCACAGCAACTACTTCCTAGGGTTTGGAAAGTACGTCTGATGCACACAAATCCTCATAAGGTGTCACTGTCCCATGGAGTGCCCTGGACAGTGTGCAGTTCTAGAATCATAGCATTACCATCTCCAAAATCCTGATGGAGATGGTCTGCTGCAGACTGACTATGGAGGGGTGCAAGTGTGTTTCTGGACCTACATTGCCCAGTCAGTGCAGGCTGGTTGCTCTGCTGTGACCCTGTGTGGCACATTGTTTGACAGTACTGTGATGAGCACAGACACTGGATAGACCACCTGACGATCCAGGCCCAGCAAAGCCATCTCCCTGGAGGGTTTTCTGCACCATGCCACACCACAGCTTACAACCCTGAATGACCAGCAGCATCCAATGGTTCATGGAGCATCATCACATGCACCTCTGACCATGAGTCATTCCATCTGCTTGGGAGGCATTACCTCTCAAATTCCAGGGCAGGACTTCATGTCAGATGCCCCAGGAACCCTCCCTTTTCCTCTGGTTCCTTGCCATTCTTCCCTTGCCACTGCTGAGCACAGGCCCAGAGGACTCTGGATCTGGGTAGTGCCATAAGAAACAACATACCTGAGTCTGCTGAAGGGACATCAAGCAGTAGGGCTGTCCATGTGTCTGGGGATGCACCCTCTCTCTGGAGATGAGGCATGAGGCTTGAAAATCAACCCAGATACCACAGGCCCTGAAGCTCCCAATGCACAACAGCACAGCCCCTTCTGGGACTGCAGAGTCCTCAGGCCAGTCCAGAGCCACTGTGCACACTCAACACTCAAATCCCACCTCCTGGAGAAGGATATCCCAAAAGTGAGCAGCACATACTGTGGGCCCCCCAGGGTCCCATGCTGGACAGTCAACTGCTCTCATGTTCTTGAAATTTGTGCTGTCTCACCTGGGAACTAGAAGTAGCGCAGCCTCTAGAAGGCCAGGAGAAGTCAGTCTTGAGAAGTGGGCATCATGCAGGGAATGTGTCTAGTTCAAGTCTTGGGGCATCCTCTCTGTTCCAGGATGCACAGAGATGGCTGTGAAGGTCCTCCCTCTCCTCCCACTCCTGTCTGGCTCCTCCCTCCTCATCACCACTCCCTCCCTCTCTTTTCAGGCTCCCTGCTGAACAGGTCCTACTGCCCTTTGAGTCCCTGTCCTCTCCCCTACCCATTTGGCCTTTCCATCTGCCCCTTGTCAACTAGGTTATCCCAAGTGGTCCTGTAATCCTCTGCTCCTTCATGTGGCCCTATCAACTCTACAAAACATCTGTGACTTTCTTCTGTTGCAAGCCTGCTGCTCACTGATCCCACTCACTTACCAGTGAACTCAATTTTAAAAGCAGTCCTCTGGTGCTCCATCATAATCTGCCAAAGTTAGACTGGTTCTAACACACCTAAACTCCCTCCTTTCCAGATATCCATACCACTTCCCTGAACAAAGTTCCAGGCACTTGACCTCTGTCTTGCCTTCACACTCCTGGCTTCATTGCAGGGAACCTCTCACCATGCATCTGCCCGACTCTGCTATAGGTGCTCCTCCAGAGGGGACTCCTGCCTATAACAAGAAAGAGCCCTTACTCAAATTTCTCTGTCCAAGCTCTCAGTCCCTCAAAAGCCCCAGTCCTGCTTCCCTCATCTCTGGACATTTCCCCAATGCTCTATTGCTACCATGGTTTCTACTTCTCACCACTGAGAAGAAACTGTGACAGGAATGGGAAACAATGGGAAACCCTCCATTAAAGGGCACCCTGGACATTCATCAGGATACACCCTGCCACACTCTCCTGATGTCCGTAATGCCCCTGCTTGGTAACTCCTTTCCATGATCTAGCACCAGCCCATGTCTTCTCCATTCTGGAAACTTCCATGAATAGAATCAGGAGGGGGCACTGCTTTGAACTAGGGTGTGCTCAGTGCTATGCATCTCTGTTTAGAGCCTGTCAAAACACTGCTCTGTGATGCTGAATCACCTGCTCATGATTACTGTGTGTCAGAGGCTCATCCTCTCTCCTATTTATAGACAGATTGGTCATGACCTGTCCTGACCCGCAGGACTGCAACGGGAACCTGGAGGGGGTGCGGGGATTAGGAGAGATAAGAGACATGAGAAATGGAGACAAGACAAAAGCCTTATCAAGTCTCCTTTATTAGGGGAATAAACCCAGTTAATATAAAGTACAAAAGCCAATCAGGGGAAAGCGCATGAAGGCAAGACTAGTCCGCATGCCAGAGCTCAAACAAGGAAGTGTACTTCGTCAGTCATGAAGTACCACACAATCAAGTCTGATACACCTGGTATTGTCTGACAGTTACGTGTGCAGGAGAGGCAGCATCTGGCAGGCGCCATCTTAGCTCAACATGTGGTGAGGAAGGGGCATGGCCTGCCGGCTCTGGACAATGACCCATCTTCAAGAGTCCCCAAGGTCCTTTCCTGCCTCCTGATTGTGTATCCAAGACAGCAAGTGCTGGACACAGGGAGGTTTCTTTGGAGGTGAAAGCCCACTTCCCAGGTTGTAACAAAATGCCAGAGGCCTGGAGGAGAATAGGTTTGCTTTGGCTCTGAGTTTTAGAGGCCTTGATCCAGGCCTGCTTGGGGTCTGGGGTGAGGCAGTCCATCATGGATGAGTGTGTGGCAGGGCAAATTCCCCACCTCTTGTCTGTGATGCAAGAGAAAAACAGGATGAAACTGAAGTCCCACAGCCCTCTTCAAGGATGCACCTCAGTGCCCTGAACCCCACCAGGTCTCATCTCCTATGTCAATCCTCTTTCCACTAGCACCCTTCAGGGACTAGAATTGAACAGGTGGCCTGTGGGCACTCTGGCCTGCAGGAACACCTCCTGGGCTTCACTCACACACCCATACTGAGACAATAATTTCTCCTGACACCCAGTCTGACCGGTACCCTGTTTATAAGAATGGTACATGGCCATCTATCTGGTACCCTGGCTTCATCATAGGGCCAAGCATAAGGCCACCACTTCAAGGGGGAGTGAATCTAAGGGGTGGGACAGATGCCTTCAGGTTGTGGTCAGGTCTATGACTTTCCTTCGGCTCTTGCCATTCCCAGCTGCACCTGGGCAGACACCCTGATCTCTGGGTCATTGCCCACCCTGCCACCTGGATGGGGGCTCAGTCTCTCCTCTGGGCAGTGGCAGGGCCTCACCCTCAGTCAGGGCACCCTTTCTGTCAAGGTCACTAAAGTACTGTAGGCCTTGGAGGTAGCAGGAAAGGGAAAATGGAAGGCTGCAGAGCAGGTGGGTGGTTGCTGGATTGTCTGTGGGGGAGTCATGATCCCATCTCATCTTCAAACCCCATGATAAACATAACATGTAGGTGTTCTAGGGTTACTCATGAACACCAAGAATAAACATTGACAAAGAATGCATTTCTTTTATTAGAGAGCACCCTGTCCCACTAGACCAGAGAAGAAACCCTGTAGCCCTTTCAAGGTCAATAACATTCTCTTGAGCAGGTGTTACCCCAGACACTGTGGAGGAAGTCTCCAGAATGCACAGGACACAGTGATGCCTTCCTGACACTTTGACCAGGACTTCCCTCTCTTTTAGCTCAGAGGATATAGGAGTGGATGAAGAGAGGGAGGATGTGGAGAGCATCTTCTGGTGTGTGCAGGGCCTCCATCAGAGCCACTCTCCAGCAGCAAGCAACCTGGATTCCTAGTGCAGCCTTCTCACCTGTGCCTTGGCATTAGAGGCTGCAGCCTCAGAATCCACACACTACAAATATGACCACTAAGTGTGTGATATGATTCTCATTCTTGTGGCCTTCCCAGTGCCACATGAGCTGGCTTCTGGGGTCCCTGAGCATAGCATGAGCACAGTCATGGGCTGCTTTCCTGGTGCTGCCACAGTGAAGGCAGCAAGTTTCCAGGCTGTCCTCCCCTGGGCACAGCTAGGCAGGTTCCTGCTTGGAACTAGTCCCACCAGCCCACTGCCATCTGGACCCTGGAATTCTGTGGAGGAGTGTCCCGACCCACAGGACATCAATGCAGGACAGCAAACCTAAGAGAGAAGGAATGAAGGGACAAGAGACACAGGGAGTGACAGCAAGACAGGAATTCTGATCAAGATGCAAATTTTTATTGTTCTCATGGGTATTTATGCTGAGGGAATGAGGGGTATGATGAGACACAGGCTGGTTGGCTGTGTTTTTCTTTTGGGCTCCTGACAAGGTGCAAGTTCATGCCAGCAGCCCATAGGCAGAACTATCAGCCGGGAGTGGGGAGGGGGAGTGCTCCAGGAATCCATCAGCCTTCAGCTGCAGGGTGCCTGAGTCAGCTGCAGGGTGTTTGTGCAGGGGAGGCAACAGCAAAATGCTCCCTGGGCTGCTGCTTATTGTAAAGGTCAGAATGTTCTCAGAATGAGAACTTCTTCTTGATCCCTGACATTTCCCCCTTTCTTATATAAAATTATTGACCATATTCTGATAGCCATATTTTAAGGGGGTGATAGAGACTATGTGGTGAGGTGGGGGCATGGCCTGCCCAAGCAGGTACAGAGCTGGAGTGACAGGGAACTGCACCTGTCTTAGGTTGCCCGCGACAGAGCAACATCCTTACCCGTCATTGGATAATGAGGCTCTAGCCCTCATTTCCTGTCTTAGGTTGGTATGAGCTCTCATGAATCTTACCCGTCATTGGCTGTCCAGTTCAGCTCACAGGGGTGATGGTCTTTTAAGATCACCATCGTGATCCATCATCTCCAGTCAATGGTAATGAACCTGAATAGGTTTCGCCAGTACAGCCTCAATGTGAGCTCTAAGAAAAGCCATGATCTTGTTGAATATCAAAGGACCTAAAGATACGATAAGCAGCAAACAAAGAAGGGAACCTTAGCAGGGTCCTCAAGTCCTACATGGCTGTGGGAGAGCAGTGAACAGGCAGCCATTATCCAGAGAAGCAATGGTGTGCAGTCACAGGGTTTGCCATTCAGGGGATTTTTCACACAGATTGTCGGCTGCATCTGTAAGAGAGGAAGATTCATCCTCAGGGGGAAGGTTTCCATCCCTGGGTTGTGGTAAATCATTGACCTGTTTGACCAGGTGTTCTGGTAACCATCTTGGGGCTGCTTGTTCTTGATCTAAAATGCAAACTGAGCCTCGTCCCCAAATGAGGATGGGATCTGGGACTTTCCATTTATTTGTTAAAGGATCGCGCCACATAACAGATGGGCGAGCAGAATTAGAAGAGGGATGCCAATGTCTGTCCATGGCTGAATGTCCTTCATTGTCTAGGGTAAGAAAGTTAAGAGCAAATAATGCATGATTAAGGCGATCCCTGGGAGTGGTAAATGCAAGGGAAGAGGCCTTAAGGCGGGTAAGCCAGGTTTTTAAGGTGAGGTGTGTACGTTCCACAATGCCTTGACCTTGAGGGTTATATGGAATTTCAGTAGTATGAGAGATTTGAAGAGTGGCACAAAACTGTTTGAACTTGGTACTGGTATATGCAGGGCCATTATCTGTCTTAATATGTGCTGGCTTTCCCATCATGGAAAAGGCTGTGACAAGATGAGAAAGGACATCCTTGGTAGCTTCTCCGGAATGTGGTGATGCAAAAATAAAGCCACCAAAGGTATCTATGGAAACATGTATGTACTTTGTTTTTCCAAATTCGGGAAAGTGAGTAACATCCATCTGCCAAATCTGATTGGGCAGTAATCCTCGAGGGTTAACACCCAGATGTTGAATAGGAAGGGAGACAACGCAAGCAGGACACGCTTTTACAATTTCCTTGCTTGTTGCCTGGTAATTTTACAAAGTAACCAAAGGCTCTGAGAATTTAAGTGGTGAAGGTTATGTAAATCTGTGGCCTTTTGGATGGATCCAATAAGAACTGGGAAAAGGGAGCAAGTGGCTGCATCATTCTGAGCATTACCCAGTGATAGGGGACTGGGAAGATCAGAATGTGCTCTAATGTGTCCTAAGAAAAATGTATGTTTTCTATCCTGAATTAGTTGTTGAAGCTGATAAAACAAAAAGGTTGCATTGGAGGAAGCCTTAATGGTGGGTGAAATCTCCAATAGGGGCACTGAGTGGGCAATGTAAGCACTGTCTGTATAAATATTAACAGGTTCATCAAAAAATGGCATAAAGACTTGTGTTATAGCAAACAATTCTACAAGCTGTGCTGATGGATAAGCAGTGTCAAAGGTGGTGGGCTGATTATCAACAACAAAGGCTGCAGGGCCATTGCTGGAGCCATCTGTAACAACAGTAAGGGCTTGTGGAATAGGAGCCTTCCAAGTAACCCGAGGAAAAATAAATGGATGTAATTGAGCAAAATGCAAAAGGGGGTCATTGGGAAGGTGGTTATCAATTGTTCCCAAAAAGCCTGATAGGGCAATACCCCATTCATCCCTTGTCTGTAGTAAAAATTGGGTCTGATCCTTAGTGTACGGAATCAGAATACTATCAGGGTCTTTGCCAAAATGTCCAGAAAGCAGGCGACCTTTAATAATGATAGAAGCTACATGAGCAGGATAGACAGCAATAACTTTAGAGCATGTGGTGGGCAAATGAACCCAAAGCAAGGGGCAACCTTTATTTTTAAAATGTGGATCCCGCTGCCAGAATAGTCCCATGGGTGTATGAGGGGTGTGTAATATAACCAAAACCAAAGGAAGGTTATAAGATATTTGTGTAACAAATTGTTGAGCAATGGCTTCTGTGACTTGAATTAATGCTTGCCATGCCTCGGGAGTAAGCTCTCAAGGAGAAGAAGGGTCAGAATCTCCCCTTAAAATATCATTAAGAGTCAAAAGCACATAGGTTGGTAGTTTTAAATATGGTCTTAGCCATTGGATATCCCCTAGTAATTTTTGGAAATTGTTAAGAGTGTGGAGATGGTCCACACGCAATTGTATATTAGGGATTTGAATTTGATTGGTTTGAAGTTTGAGGCCCAAGTAAGTGTAGGGGTCCTGTGTCTGAACTTTATCAGGGGCTATCTGAAGTCCCAAGGCAGTGAGGGCCTTATAGAGATCCAAATAACAATTCTTAAGATCATAGGTATTAGATGCAGTGATTAACAAATCATCCATATAATGTAATATATAAACTTGTGGCCACCACTCTCTCACAGGGTCTACTGCTTGAGCAACATATTTTTGGCAAAGACTAGGGCTGTTAGCCATACCCTGGGGAAGGACCTTCCATTGAAATCTTTGTATAGGGCCCTGAAAATTGATGCAGGGGAGGCTGAAAGCAAAATAGGGTCTGTCCTCAGGATGTAAAGGAATAGTAAAAAAGCAATCTTTTAAGTCGATGACCATTTTATAATAGTCCCTAGGAATAGCTACCGGTGTAGGAATGCCTGGCTGTAGTGTCCCCAATGGACGCATAACCTTATTGATAGCGTGTAAATCCTGTAAAAGGTGCCATTTGCCTGATTTCTTCTTAATAACAAAAATAGGAGGGTTCCAGAGGAGGTTGAGGGTTCCACATGGCCGGTTGTCAACTGTTCTTGTACTAACATGGAGGCAGTCTCTAATTTTTCTTGGGTAAGGGGCCACTGATCCACCCACACAGGAGTTTGAGTTTCCCAAATAATTTTGTCTGCATGGAGTACAGGAGGGTCAGGGACTGACAATAAAAATCCAAATACTGAAGTCCAAATTTGTCTGTTTTTTGTATGGGCTGTACAGGCTCAATTTGTCCTTGTCCTAGCCTCCCAAGGCCTGTACCAGGGATAAAGCCCATACGAAGCATTTGATGAGTGACTAAAGAGTCGGGACTAGCAAGGATAACTTTCATTTGGCTTAGAATGTCTCATCCCCAAAGGTTGACAGGGAGATCAGGAACAACGAAGGGGGTAACAGTTCCTTTATTTCCTGTGTTATCTTTTGTGTCAGTCCAATTGAGCGCCCTGGAGCTAACTAAGGGGTTTTTTGATTGCCCTATTCCTTTAAGGTCAGTTAGTGATGAGGTGAGGGGCCATTCTGATGGCCAATATTTTTTGAGAAATAACTGTGGCATCCTCACCAGTATCTAAGATCCCTTGGAATTTCTTTTCTTCAATAAATAAAGTAAGAGTGGGTCTTTTGTGGGAGATAGGTTGGACCCAATACACATCAGAGGAACCTAAAGAGGCCATGTTTCGTGGTGAATTTTGGGTGGCAGGAGTGTTTCCTGAATTGAGGGGAAGGAGTATTAATTGTGCAATTCTTGTTCCTGCAGGAATGGCCGCTATTCCGTTAATAGCTGTGGCCAGTATTTTAATTTCTCCAGTGTAATCATTATCAATGATTATCAATGAACACCTTGTAAGGTGGTAGAAGCTCTCCCAAGAATAAGAGCACACATAGGAGGTGGAGGGGGGCCTACAACCCCAGTGGGTATTATTTGGGGTCCTTGCATAGAGTCTAATACTGTATCGGTGGAGGCACAGAGGTCCAATCCTGCGCTGCCTGGGGTAGCACGTTGGAGGGAGGTGATTGTGGAGAAGGACAGGGGGACTGGATTGGGTTGGGAGTCCGAGAGGGAACAAACCTTATTGCCCCTGGGTTTGTTCTGGGGGCGGTCGGGGTCAGGGGCTGACCCCGAGAGGAGTTTCCCGAGAAGTTAGAGGGAATAGGCTGTCCAAGGGCATTGGTCTTGGATCTAGACTCCTTGGCCCAGTGGCGACCTTTATCACATTTAGGGCAAAGGGTGAGTGGAGGTGGTTAGCCCCTGTTTGAGGAGATATGGGTCCTTGACCCAGTCTCCCTGTTGGGCAGTCTCACGCAAAATGGCCAGGTTGTTTGCAAGTAAAGCAAGTACGTGGGCCAGGGAGGTGAAGGGCTTGGTGAAGGTGGCGCCAATGGCGAGACCCATGGCATGGGCTGTTCCTACCCCGGAACACAACCTAATGAAGTCAGAAAGGTCCCCTTTATTTTTGTAGGGCCGAAGAACATCTTGACATATTGGGTTGGCATTTTCAAAGGCAAGATATTTTACAAAGGAGCTCTCGCTTTCACCTGGTCCAAGTAAGCGCTCCGCAGCTAGATTAAGCCGGGCAACAAAGTCACTGTAAGGCTCGTCAGGACCCTGACAAATTTTTGCTAGGGAGGTGGTGGCCGAGCCCATTTGAGGGAGCCATCTTCAAGCATGCAAACCAGCAGTTTGAACCTGTGCTAGGAGCCCAGTAGGGAAGCGGGGAAAAAATGTTTTGGGGGGGCAATAGGTCCCTGAAGGGCCGGAGCACGAAAGGCAGGGGGTGTATAAGAGGGAAGTGGATTTTTCAGAGGTGGTAGGTCTGGAGAATGGTATTGAGCCGCTGCCTCCTCCAGGGTAGCCTCCTCCTCTGGGGTCACCTCATCATAGGGATTTAAAATCAGATAAATCTTAGGGGGATTTTTAGGGGATACTTTTGGTAAGGTGGGGTCCCGGGGTCTGGGAGGGTCACGGGGTCCTGAGAAGGCTTAGTAGGGGGAATTTGAATACTAACTGAAGGGCATGCCGAGTGGGGGGCAAGAGGTGGATTGCATTGCCTGCTCCCCAATTTTTACAAGTTTTAAAGTACCACTGTCAAAGGGTGAACTTTTAAGAATCTCATTAATTAAATTCCAATAAGAAAAGGTAGTGACAGGCACATTTTGAGGACCAAAAGTCTCATAATAATCTTTGAGGCAGTCTCCTACTCTGAGCCACCTTTTACCATCAATTGACCCCTCGAGGGGAAACCAAGGACACAAATCCTCTATGTATGAAAAGAATAATTTTAAGTCCTTTTTCTTAACACACGCTCACCGAGTCTTGAGGGCCTTCTTGAGAACCGTCAGAAACAAGTCATGTGACGAAACTGCTTGTCCCATGGTGTGTCACTCACCTTGCACCGGCCTCACTCTCCTCCTGGATCTGACTCCCGGTCGCGTTTACCGAGGCGTCCCGAATCCCGCTTGGCCAAGACTTCCCCAGAGGGCGGCGTTTGCTTCTCAGGCAAAGGCTCGAGTCAACCACGTTGGGCGCCAACTGTCCTGACTGGCGGGATGTCAATGCAAGATGGCAAACCTAAGAGAGAAGGAATGAAGGGACAAAAGACACAGGGAGTGACAGCAAGACAGGAATTCTGATCAAGATGCAAATTTTTATTGTTCTCACAGGTATTTATGCTGAGGGAATGAGGGGTATGATGAGACACAGGCTGGTTGGCTGTGTTCTTCTTTTGGGCTCCTGATAAGGTGCAAGTTCACGCCAGCAGGCCATAGGTAGAACTATCAGCCAGGAGTGGGGAGGGGGAGCACTCCAGGAATCCATCAGCCTCCAGCTGCAGGGTACCTGAGTCAGCTGCAGGGTGTTTGTGGAGGGGAGGCAACCGCAAAATGCTCCCTGGGCTGCTGCTTATTGTAAAGGTCAGAATGTTCTCAGAATGAGAACTTCTTCTTGTCCCTGACAGAGAAGGCTGGGGCCTTTTTTAATATGTCAGGCTGAGGGCTTCCTTGTCTTCCCCCAGCTGTCCTGTGCATATAGGGATGATGTCATCATGAAAACTTCCCATGGCAAACAGAGGACAGGGTGGCACCAGCACTGGGTGATCAGAGGACCTGACTGTGCAATACTCAGATACTTGGAATTGAGAGACAAAACACACAGCACACACCATGTGCACACAAACCTCCTTAAATATCACACAACAACTACACAATGTCAGAGATGTAAAATATAAAAATGTAACCCCCAAATGGGTAAAACCTGATTTTCAAAAGCATACAATATTTAAAAATAACTAAATATGTGATGGAATTTACCTACCATGAACAACAAAATCTAATGCATTTCCAAAACACAAAATCCTTTTTTTATTGTTATGTTCTTATATCCACTACAAACATATCACATACCTATTTTCTCTGATTTCATTCTTCAAATGTGAGTTGTTTCAAAAATGTGTTCTCATATCATTCCTTACCTTGCAAGGTACAATCAAGAAATTCCCAGAACAATGGAAATGTGAGAACACAACATGCTTCATCCAATTCTACACGATATGCCTTCCAAACATCCATCAAATCAACAAAATTGTGTAAAAATGTTTCATTTGAATTGAGGTTTTATCTCAATAATAAAGACCAGTTTTTAAAAACCCACTGTGCATCCTGAGTGACATCAGCAGAAACTAAGATATGTATTCAGAACCAATTCACTCAATTTCTTAAAGGGATATTATCTTCCCAATGCACAGTCCATCAGACTGAGTAAATTCAGTACCAAAAGCAGCTCTCTTTGTCATCACCTCTAGGTTTCCCAACTGACATTTGCCTTGACATGGAGCAGGCCCAGGGATAAAAGTGCAATTAATTTTGAGAGAACCTGGGAGTATTCCCCAGAAATCTTCATCTTTCCAAACACTACTGCAGTTAAAATTTTGAACCATGCCATTAAATACAGGTGAACACCATTTTTTCATGAACTGCTAATTAAATCACCACTCCAGCATTTTTGGGAATATCATATAACCTATCTTCTCCTGATAGTTGTCTCATGTTAATGAATGTCTACTGTAAGGCAAAACTGATCACAGAGGGAGCACTGCTGATTCCTACAACAGTGCCATGCTGAAAACTCATTGGAAGGAACTTCCACTTAAAAGTGGTAATTTTCAAAACATGTTTTATTCACTTAATTTGAAAGAGGAGAAAATGTTGAAGAATTGGTGGATTGGCATTATCCTGACTATGATAGGAGACTGTATTCTCTTCTGGTCTGACCTGCAAAATTCTTGGCTGTTAAACCAAGCCAAGGTAAAACCAAATATATTCTAATGAATTTTTAAATTCACATTAAAATAATTCTCTCAGAATATTTATTTGCATGGAAATTCCCACTGTCATCAAGGGTTGGTTTCATGGGGAAAGAATCAAAACCACCTATTTAAGGAGGAATATGGTTGTAGTTGAACACTGGGCATACAATTTTCCCAATGGTCTGTGGTGGCCTGTGGCAAATCAGAGGACAACATATGTTTGAAAACTTATGTGCTAAGGATATTATTATTCAAGGAGAATTTTGGGTTTATGCAATCCTGAACCCCAAGACTTTTGAACCACAATCAATTCCTACTTGTTCCTCATTGCCCCCTCCTCCTCCTCCTGGAATTTTTCTTTTTTCTTATTTTTTAATAGGAAAAAATTCAACCTTAGGAACAGGCAACACACAGGTAAAACCAGCAGGGACAAAAATGTCTGTCCCACACCTGTTCCTAAATTTATGGATCTCAAGTTCTGCAATACATTAATAGTCTTTAAAAGTACTTATTGCAGACTTGCAGACTCCCCCTCTACACGGTCAAAGACTGGATTGATGCCTAACAATTTGCATCCTCAAAACATTTAACACTGGTGGTACGTGGCCCATATTTTGAGAAATACTACCAACACTATGTTCGATCAGTCTCTGGTTGCACGGTCCAAAGCAAGTCCTCAAGAAATCTGTTTCCTCATCTTTAAAATAGAAGTAATGTCTACCTCACAGTTCCACTGGGAAAATTTAAGTATATAACTTAAAGTACATACAGAACGATAGTAGGGAATTGTACAAATAGTGTTAGTGCGGATCAGTCCAAGGCTCAAAAGTACAATGAGAATAAAATCAAAAGTCTGAGCTCCCCGCTACTCTGCGCCCCCCTTCCCCCTAAATCCCTCTGCTCAATAGCTAGGCTCAGCCTCTCCCTGGAACTGACAGCTCTGAAGAGGGTTTGACTGCGCAGTAGGCGCACTGGAGAAAGGCGCAGGCATGTGGCCCTGGAGGCAGGCCCAGGAAATTAAAAACAAGCCCACAGAGGTGCAGGCCTGCCAGCCCCTGACTTCCCACCTAGCTCCCCTTCGAGCTGGCCCTGCTTCCCCGGGACATCGTGGCTCACCTTTCCCCGAGTCACAGAACGTGAGGTTGATCCTGAGACAACCATGGCCCCCCAAGCACCAGTGCTGGGAGGATCTGGGGCTGTAGAGCCTGGTGCCAAGGTCGTAACCCAGCTGAGAAGTGCGCTTGCCATCTCAGTGCCAGCACCGTCCACCTCTCCCGGGGCTCCGGAGCCCGCCACTGCCTCTTCCAGCAGCCAGGCCTCATGGCGCAGCACCTCTTCGGCCTCGCGGAGGTTACTCTGCCATAGGAACTGTAACACCACCAGCAGAGTCTGTCGGTCCTGGGGAGCACTGGCCTCTGAAGCAGCGGCGGAGACAGCCACCGCGGGCTTGGGGGTCCCACCATCCCTGCCAGGCGATGTCGACGCCGAACGTTCCCGCCGCCGCCATTGGGGCTGTTGTTGGGAGTGCCGCCACTACCCTCGCCTGCGCCAGCCTGCGGAGGTAGCAGCGTTGGCAGTCCCTCAGGCTCTAGCTTGACCGCCACCTCCGTCTGCTCCTCCGCCAGCACCGCCATCTTGCCTTGGAGCCACCTCACGCCGTCAAGCGTGATTGTATTTTCGCCACAAGGAGGGCGGGGAGGAGCATTTCACTACATCTGTTGTAGGCCTTTTAAGGCAGTAGGCGGAGCGAGAGGGAAGGAGGAAAGGAAAAGGCATGAGAGCTACTTTCAAAAATGAGTGAAAGACAGGCAGGAAGCAGGAGTTGGTGACCGCCTATTACATTTGCCTGATAATAATTGTCGATTATTGCTGGCCAGCTATATCTACTCACTGTGATAGACATTTTAAATTTTATGTCCTCCTTTGATTCAGAAATCTTGTCCCTATTATTCCTCGGGACTTTACAAATGGCTTAATGGAAACCCAAAGAGGTTAAATAACTTGTCAAAATCACACAAGAAAAAGAAGAAGTGTCAAGATTCAAATCCAGGATTTCAACTCAAAGCACATAACTTTTACCAGAAGGAGGCTTCTTTAATACTGGTATAGTTTTATATTGTAATCTGGTTAGTGGTTACTTTTTAATTTTTGTAATTTTTACTTTTGTAAAAATCTAACTGAATGCTTAAGCTTTGTAAACTTTGCAGCATATATTTCAATTAAAAGTTTTTTAAATATCAGTTTTGTGATTGTTAAATGTGTATGTTATATTTTCATGCTGCTATCCATTATACATAAACTGCATTTTAATTGTAATTTAAGTCATACATGCTTCATAAGGTATAAAACCTTGCTAGTTTGCTTTTGTTTTGGTTTTGGTACCAGGGATTAAACTCAGGGGCACTCGACCACTGAGCCACATCCCAACTCCATTTTGCATTTTATTAGAGTCAGGCTCTCACTGAGTTGCCTAGGGCCTCAATGTTACTGACGCTGACCCTGAGCCTGAGATCCTCCTGCCTTAGCCTCCCGAACCACTGGGATTGTAGGCATGTGCCACTGCGCCTGGCTCCTGAGTTTATCTCATTTGAACTTTGTGACTTTGTGGGATAAGTACAGACAGATGAAAAGTTAACCTGGGATATTGGGGAAATCTAGCACAGTTGTTCATGTTATTGATTTTGAGGTCTTATTGGCTTATTGACCTGAAGAATTACTTGATTCACTATAACCAAAGTGCCTAGTTTCTAAAATAAAGATGATAATACCTAGTGCTCTGAGGATTTAATGAGATAGTTTAGTATGTGATACCCAGCATATAATAAATATTCATTGGTTATTTTTATTTTATTTTCAAAGGTATTCTGTAAATATTTGATCAAGTTAGTTCAATCATAATGTTCAGGGAAATCTCAAGATTGACATAATCTCATTCAACTGTGTATCTAAAGTAAGAATATGAAACACAGAAAACAGGGAGGAAAAAGATGAGCAAGAATTGGCTAACATTTGTACAGCACTGACCGAGAATCTGAATCTGATTGTACACTCATATATGTGTGTGTGTGTGTGTGTGTGTGTGTGTTTTAATTGTCAATGGACCTTTATTTTACTTATTTATATGTGGTGCTGAGAATCAAACCCAGTGCTTCACACGTGCTCTACAACTGAGCCACAACCCCAGGCCCCTGATTTTACACTCTTAAGAGATAGGGAGAATTCATCCCTTTCCTCCAAATCTTTCAACTGTTATTTTTCTGATTCATTATTTGCTATCTTAAAATTATTTTGTAGCCAGGCACAGTGGCACCTGCCTGCAATCCCAGAGGCTCCAGAGACTGAGGCAGGAGAATCACAAACTCAAAGCCAGCCTCAGCAGTTTAGCAAGGCCCTAAGCAACTCAGCAAGACCGTGTCTCAAAATAAAAAACAAAATGGGCTGTGGATGTGCTCAAATGGTTAAGCACTCCTGGGTTCAATTCCTGGTACTAAAAGAATAAAAAAAACAATCGATAATTGAATGCTTAGATGGGAAATGCCATGAATTACAGGCCCAGGTGTGCTTTTTTAACTATTCACTAGAAAGATGTTTTATCCCATTGTGAACAAAATTTTGATGCATACGTTAATCTTGTGACTCAGATGCTGGACACTGGATCCATCTGTACTGCTGAAGCCCAGATACTGTATCCCACAAAGCTCCAGCCGCCCTTCTCCCTTCTTTGTCTCTTAAATTCCAAAAGGTCTATTAAAAAAAAAAACAAATCATTGGGGGTGGGGGACAGCCCAGAGGCACACGCCTATAATCCCAGTAATCCCAGTAGCACCTCTGGAGGCTGAGGCAGGAGAATCCCAAGTTTAAAGCCAGCCTCAGCAATTGAGCAAGACCCTAAGCAATTCAGTTAGATCCCATCTCCAAATGAAATAGAAAATAGTGCTGAGGATGTGACTTGGTGGTCGAGTGCCCCTGAGTACAAAAAAAAAAAAAAAAAATTCCAAAAGATCTGTGTTGGGACTTCATCTGAGGCTACTTACTCACTCCAAGTATAATTTTTGTGTTACATCAAAACAGGAATGTTTTTTGAATGCCTGCAAGACCCACTTTTATGCTTTTATTTTTCTCTTTCCCTTCCTTTTGGCTCCTTACTCCCTTACTCCTCTTTTCTTGGAAGTCTGGTATCAGTCTGGATCCCATTCCTTCAAAGGCGAGCTTCTCTTTCTTGATGTTTCCCTTATTCTGATTTTCTTTTGTTTCATTCTTAAGTATCTAAGATTAGTTATTTCCTGTCTGCTGTTATTGGTCCTTTTTTAAAATTGATTTTTATTATAAACAAATGGGATACATGTTGTTTCTCTGTTTGTACATGGAGTAACAGCATACTATTTGTGTAATCATAGATTTACATAGGGTAATGATGTTTGATTCATTCCATTATTTTTTCATTCCCCCAATCCCTCCCACCTCTCTTCTCCTTCTATACTGTCCCTCCTTCCTCCATTCTTGTCCCCCTCCCAACCCCCTTTATATGTCATCATCTGCTTTTCAGTGAGATCATTGTCTTTTGGATTTTGAGATTGGCTTATCTCACTTAGCATGATATTCTCCAATTTCATTCATTTGTCTGCAAATGCCATAATTTTATTATTCTTTATAGCTGAGTAATATTCCATTCTATATATATAACCACAGTTTCTTTATCCATTCATCAATTGAAGGACATCTAGGTTGGTTCCACAATCTGGCTATTGTGAATTGAGCAGCTGTATCTCTGTAGTATGCTGATTTTAAGTCCTTTGGGTATTGGCCGAGGAGTGGGATAGCTGGGTCAAATGGTGGGTCCTTTGTATTGGTCCTTTATGCACCCTTCAACCTGAGATTTTTTTCCCCTAAATCTGGAAGAAAAATAAATTTTTCTTTCAAAATTTCTAACCAGTTGATATCTGAGCAAACAGTCCAGTGTAGATGATGAAATGTCCCAATTATTTTAGGTAAGGGGAAGATTGAGGAAGTAGGTACTCCAGGGCAAAGTCAGTTTTTTTTTAAATAAGGAAGGCCTATTCAACTTAGTCAGATGATGTCTGTAAATGTAAAAATGGACAGGGAAGCAGAGATGGCTTACTGCATCAGAAACCCCAGGTACAATATATGATGGTAGCATAAAAAAATGCAACATGTAATTTTTATTCTCCCTGTTGTTTGTTTTGCAGCAAATATTCTCAAGAATCATTGCACAGAGCTTAGGTCTAGAATGTTACTTCCATTGAACTGTCCATCATTCAAAATCTTGCTACCCTGGTTTCTATTTTTCTCAAAATATACTTATGTTTCTTAACAGTGATCCTGTGAAATGGAAATAAAAGAAGAGACAGCTAAGATGTTCAAAGTCAAAAGGGCTTGCATCCAGCAACTAGGCATTGAAGAACAAGGAGATTTCAGGTTCAGGTAAGAAAGTTTTGTTTCCCACCCTGGGGGGCATTTCTGAACTGGATCAAAATGGGTCCAAATGACTGCCTGCTGAGACATCCTGGCTGCTCTACAGAAACTTTCTGACATATCAGAAAGGAAGAGTCATAACATTGCCATTATGATTCCCATGTCAACCAGAGAAGCTTCCCCTCCTGGACACTGGGGTCAATGTTTCAAGTCATGTCCTGGCTCAGCAGTTATTGTAAGAGGGAAGAGGAGGAAGACAGGACAGACAGTCTAGTGCTTTCAACAAATATAATCCTCACATCTCTATCCATGAGGAGAGGAGTCAGCTTGTGTTGGGGCCACAACCCTGGAGCTTGTGGGCAATCCAGTTCTGTGCAGGGTAAAAGATCCTGCTGAAGCCATTTTTCTACTTAAATAGAGAGTAATGAATATTACTCTGATTCCAATGAATGATGACAGTGAAACTTTCCATGCAACTAAGTATTTTGAGAGGATTATTTTTAATATGAAATTAAAAATTCTTTTGAATGTGCTTGGCTTTGCTTTGCTTTTGTTTTCTAGTCAAAAAGAGTCAGACCAGAAGTGTGTCTGGTCACCTACAATAGTCAATATATTCAGATAATTTAAGCCCTTCAATTACTCAACATTTTCTCCCCTGTTGAATCAGGTGAATAGAACACAGTGGGAAAAGTATCACTTTTATGTGGAAGTTAATTCCAATGAGTTTTCAGCATGACACTGTGTTATAAATCAGCAGTGCTCCCTGCATGACTGGGTTTGCCTTAGAGTAGGCATTACTCATGATGAGACAACTATTGTCGGGGTTTCTAGGACCCCCAGCCTTGGGCATGGTCAAGATGGCGCCTGACGCTGAGCCAAAAGCGGCCAGCTATACAGTAAACAACCAGTGAATTCCAATGATTGGCTAGTTAACGATGTGATTAGAGCATGCCCCCCTCGTGTACCTATCCTATGCTTGCAGCTGTCCGTGGTTTACCTCGTGTACTCTCCCCTGATTGGTTGAAGTGTATATAAGCCTGGTGGGTGGGAGAGTAGGGAGGCAGAAGCGGAAGAAGCTGAGGGCGGAAGAAGCTGGGAGTGCGCAGAGGCGGAGGCTGAAGCTGAGCTGGAAGCTGGGAGTGCGCGGAAGCTGGAAGCTGAGAGAAGAGAAGCTGGGAGTGCGCGGAAGCTGGAAGCTGAGAGAAGAGAAGCTGGGAGTGCGCGGAAGCTGGGAGTAAGAGAAGTGTAGGAGAGGGACTGTGCATAATAAACTTCCAAAGCTTCAGACGTTTGTCGTGTCTCTCTCTGCGGGCAGAGGGAGCGCGATAAACTATCACAAGCTGATAGGATATATGATACTCAGGAAAATGCTGAAGTGGGGATTTAATTAGCAATTTTATAAAGATTGAAGGTGCTCACTTCTATTAAATGGTATGATTCCAAATGTCAACTGCAATAGTGTTTGGGAAGCAGTAGAATTCTGGGGAACACTCCCAGGTTCTCTCAAAATGAATTGCACTTGTTACCTGGACCAGATGAGCTCTGATATTTGGAGGTGATGACAAAAAGAGCTGGGTTTTGGCACTGCATATTCTAAGTCTGTTTTTCTGTGCATTGGGAAGAAATTCTTCCTTTAAAAATTGAGTAAATTGGTGCTGAATACATTACTTAGTTTCTGCTGACATCAAACAGTTGGCATAGTGGATTTAAAAACTAGTTTTCCTTGTGTCACTGAAGATCCAGACTCAATTAAAATGAAACTATTTTATAGACTTTTATTGACCTCATGGATTTTTAGAAGCAATGCCATGTAGATTTGGGTGAAGGTTGTTGTGTTCTCATCTTCACCATGGTTCTGGAATATTGATTGTGCTTTGCAGGGTAAAGAATGATTTAAAAAAATACACCTTTTGTAAAAAACTCACATAAAGAGCAAAATCAGAGAGAATGAGTATGTGGCATGTTTGTGGTGGATATAATAAAATTCCAATAAAAATGGATTTTGTATTTTGGAAATGCTTTACATTTCATTTTTCCTGGTAGTTAACATCTTTCACATCTTCAGTTACTCTTAAAATTTTTCTACTTTTGATTCAGGATTTGCCCATTTTGGATTTTTATTTTTGTATTTGAGCAGAGATTTTTTTTTTCTTTACATCCCTGATGTTGAGGTGTGCTTTTTATTTTAAGAATGACCATTCAGTACTGAACTTCCAAATATCTCCTTGCTTAAGTTTAGGTGGTTGTGTGTAAGTTCTGTAGAGTGAATAAAGCCTTTCCTCAGAGATCTTATGGCAGAAAAGACAAATCAGCATAAGTGTAAACAGCTGTCCTTTGCAAGCCACAGTATAGGTCCAAGAATCTGCAAGATCATTTGTATACTTTGCAAGTTGAGTTATTGTCAGTAATTACCTTTGCTTAAAGAATGATCTTGAAATTTCTTCCTGATGTATTCCTATACTGTTTTGAAACTGAAGAAATATTCTTGTATTTTGGGGGAGATAATTAACAATGACATTTTTCAAGAATCTGCTCACTCTAGTTGGTTTTCATCTTCAACTGTCTTGTGTTTAGTTCATCACACACTGCTCTTACCTCATCTCTTTTTATATATTCACCTTTTAATATCTGTAACAATCCTCTCTTTCATCATGATGTGTGTTAGAAGATGATATGCTTGGAAAAATTGTGCTCATCAAATCACAATCATTCCCTTTTAAAATCCATCACATCACACTATAGGAGTATATTTTTGCCAGATTCTGGGGTACTGGGCTATAGTCTACATTCTCCAGGAGCTGCTTAAATGACCCTTGGCATTGTCACAGAAGGACCTGTGTCAGACTGGTAGTAGTGAGTGCAAGAGTTTGAACACTTCTATCAAGACACATTGGCCAAATATTTCTGCCCTAAAAAGGTGAGTTCAAGGGCCCCCTAGAAACTCCCATCAAGACAATTCAGAATGCAGGCTAGTTGTGGGCCAGCAGCAAGGTAACTGGGAACTGGCAGATGACAAGTGCATATCTCCTAATTTCCTAACTCTTTTCTGGCCTCCATCACATGTGCTCAGTGATGCACTCCCTCTTCTCCTCGCAAGACATTGTGTGGACCACCACCCTCCACTTACAGGTCAAATTTCAAATTTCTAGCTCTCCTGTGTTTGGATGTTCAAGGAAAATGAAGGGAACCCCACCAGATTTTGTGGATGTTTCCCAATTCAGTCATCACTGAATCCATTGAGTTGCACTGGATGCTCCACTGACCTCAGCTGTCAACAGCCATCATTCCATTTCCCTGATATGGCCCATCAGTCCTTGGTCTATACCCAAAGGACTTAAAATCAGCATATTACTGAGATACATCCACATCAATGTTCATAGCTGCTCAATTCACAATAGCCAGACTGTGGAACCTACTAGATGCCCTTCAATTGATGAATGAATAAAGAAAATGTGGTATATATATACAATGGAGTGTTACTCAGCAATAAAGAATGATAAAATGATTGCATTTGCAGGTGAATGGATGAAATTGGAGAATATCATGCTAAGTGAGATAAACCAATCTCAAAAAACCAAAGGAAGAATGATATCGCTAATAAGTGGATGATGACACATAATGGGTGGTGGGAGGGGTTAATGTTAGGGTTAGAGTTAGGGTTAGGGAGGGGGGCAAGAATGGAGGAAGGAAGGACTGTATAGAGGGAAAAGAGGGGTGGGAGGGGTGGGAGGGAAGGGAAAAAATAACAGAATGAATCAAACAACATTACCCTATGTAAATTTATGATTACACAAATGGTATGCCTTTACGCCATGTACAGAGAAACAACATGTATCCCATTTGTTTATAATAAAAAAAAGCCTTTGACCCTTCTCTGAGTTTCAAGTAAAATGATACTGATTTTTACTGTATGATTTGTAAAGAAAATAAAATATCTTACATCAGAGAAATGAATTTCCATATTTTTTTTCTCCAAGTGCAGTAGTTAAGGTGGAGAACAGAGCTGAAACTTGTTTCATACATACCTTTCTTCCCTTTAATATTTTTCATTAAAAAATGTTTAAGAATAGGATTTATGCTTTGGACTTGACTCCTTGGTTTCATGGATTTTTACTTTACTGTGAAGCTGTTCTATTAGAAATTTCTGTTGGTATTTAGGTATTCATATACCACCAAAAAGGATATTGGAAGAAAGAAAGACTGTTTAGACCATACCTCTAGAAGCTGTGTGTGTGAGTATATTGTAACCAGCTCAGTCTAGTTTGTCCTAGATTGTGTCAGTTAGCATTGAATGTTTTCTTGATTCTTGGGCAAACTAAAGGGTTTCATCACCCTGCCTGTTTATAGCACCTGGGCATTACAAAGCTTGTCCTGTTGTAATCGTGTCTTTTCTTTACTTCTGTCAAGGTTCTGCATCTAAAAGGAAGTGTGGGAAGTAAAAAAAAAAAATCCAAAATTAGCTAACTATTCTAAAAGTGCTAAGGAAAGCTTAAATACTGTGTGAGCAGAACTCAATTTCTTTTCAAAGCATTTCCCTTAGTAATGTATCATTGTCACTACTCAAAGAAATTCCTGTTGATTACACTTATATAACATTATTGAAATAAGCAAATGTCAGATTATTTGGGATTAGTGAAGTAGGGGAGTGTCAAAGTTGAGTGGACTATAGAAAAGGTAGATCAAAGGGAACTCGTGGCCATGAAAATTCTCTGCCCTGACTTTTTCAGAGTAGCCTTCTTGTCAGGTGTCCAGTGATGATTTTACTGACCATTTTCACTTCAGGAAATTATATAAAGGGGATACAGGATTTGTGAAATATTATTACTTAAAAAAGCTTGCAAAATGAAGGAATCAATCAATTATAAATTAATTATAAATTAGTCAATTATACATTAAATGGAAAATATCACCCACAGTCTAGACCATTTGGAAGATAGAACTTCAGACAATGAAGACAAAATATTAAATGATGATAATAAAGTTGACCACACAGAGAAGATGGAAAAATCCATGAAAGAACTTCCAAAAATTATGGGATTAACATGGAAAGATCAAATAAATTCTGCCTATCTAGGAGCATGTGAGGTCTTTCCATTTTCAAGATCTTCAATTTCTTTATTTTTGGTGTTCTGCAGTTTTCATTGTAGAGATTTTTCACCTCTTTTGTCAGAATGATTCCCAAATATTTTATTTTTTGAGACAATTATTAACAGTGTAGTGCTATTTCTTTTTCAGTGGATTCATTACTGATGTATAGGAATGCATTTAAATTATGGGTATTGATTTTATAGCCTGCTACTTTGTTGACTTTATTTATTATTTCCAGAAGACTTTTTGGTTGAAGTTTTTGAATCTTCCAAATATAGAACCATATCATTGGCAAAAAAAAAAAAAATTCCAAGGGATCCCAGACTGGGAGGAACAGACACAGATGGCAAAGCCACTGGGGTCAGTGCTTGCCTGAGTGATCCTTGTGGCCTCCTGAACCCATCCAACCCTCCCAGGTCAACTTGTCTTGGTGGTCAATTGCCTGCAGCAGGAGAAAGTGGCCACGTGGCAAAAATGCCTGGTGTGGCCAAACGTGTTCAGCGCCATCTAGTGGGATCGCAGGTTGGTGCAGGCTGTTAGTCTTCAGCTTGGTTAATAGCACTGGACATATCTGAATTGGACAAAGGCCTGCAGGGTTGAGCCAACAACATACCCATGCTTTTCAGAAACTGGGTAAAGAAGTTAGGATCACATTTGTTGAAAGCAGTAGATTCTGGGACTCTTCCCCTTCCTCTTCCCTGTGAACATCACTGCTGAGCTGGCACTTGATTCATTGACTCAAGCAGTTAGGAGGGGAAGCTTTTCTGGTGACCATGGAAACAGTGACATCATTGTGCTGCATTCTGCCTTTCTGTGACATCAAGAGATATCTGCAGAACATTCAGGATGTCACAGGAGGCACTCATATAAACCCATGATGCTCCAGGCCCAGAAACACACCCTGGGGTGAGAAACAAAGTGAACTCTCCTACCTGAGCCTGGTATCTCCTTGCCCTTCAATCCCAAGTTACTGGATGCCAGTCCTTTGGACTTTTATTATTCTCATTTCAGAGGTTCGCTGTTAAAAACCTTAGGCATTTCTTTGAGAATGATGAAAACTACAGTAGAAGGATTTTGAATGATGGGCAGTTCAGTGGATGTAACTTTGTAGACCTAAGCTCAGTGTAGTGATTCTTGAAAAGATTTGTTGCAAATACAACCACAGGGAGTATAAAATTAAATTTCACTATTTTTTATTCTGCCAATACATATTGTTCCTGTGATCACTGATGCCATGAGCCATCACCACTTCTGTTTGTATGTTTATATTTACAGACATAATTTTGCTAAGTTGATTAGGCCTTTCCTAATTTAGGAAAACTGGCTTTACCCTGGAGTATCTACTTCCTCAGCCACCCACATAACTGAAATAATAGGAAAGGTCCATCACCTCCTCTGGGCCATTTTTTTTGCCTAGATATCTGCTGGTTAGAAATTTTGAAAGGGAAATTCCAGGAGGAGGAGGCAGTGTGGAGAAAATAGGAATTAATTGTGCTTCTAAGTTTGGGGTTCAGGTTTGCATGAACCCAAAATTCTCCTTATATAATAATGTCCTGAGCATACAAATTTTCCCACATGTGCCTTTCTCTCCTTTTCTCTAGAACACCACAGACCATTTGGAAAATTGTCTGCTCAGTATTCATCTACTATGCTTTACCTTATTACATAGACAGGGTTAAATCTTTTTCCCATGGCATCTTGAAGTCTGTGGGCCCTTCTAATCAACTAAGAATTTTGAGAATATTATTTTAGATGTGAAATCAAAAATTCATTAGAATTTCTTTGGTGTTGACTTGCATTGGTTTTTCAGTCAAGTAGTTCAGAGTCAGACTGAAAGAGGATCCAGTTACTTCCCATACACAGTTTGTTCAGATAAAGCCAACTCTCCAATTCCTCAACTTTTTCACTTTAATGAATGATCTTCAGGAAATTATATTTATCTGCTTTAAGGAAAAAATTTACCCACTAGTGCAGCAACGTATATAGCGTATGCATCTGGATTGTCTTTCCTGTGGTGACACATACTTGAATACTGAAATGTACAATCAAACATACAAATAAACATATAAGTAATATACAGAGCTGGGGTTGTGGCTCAGTGGTAGAGCACTTGCATAGAATGTGTGAGGTGCTGGGTTCAATTCTCAGCACCACATATAAATAAATGAATACAATAAAGGTCCATTAGCATCTAAAAATATTTTTTTAAAAATAAGTGAAAAATAAAAGAAAACAAAGTAAAAATACTAATACTTGCATCAAAATGCCAAATATATATTGCCTATCCAACAGTCACATTCATTCATTTTATGCATAAAGAACTGATAAATTCTTGACTTTAAATAAATATGAAAATATTTTATATACCTTTTTAGTACCTGATTTGAATTCATTGAATAATAAACATGCTGTACATTATACATTTTCTATGGCTCCATTTTTTAAGTAGTAAAACTACTTAATTCAGTTTAAATCTAATTTTGATTGAATTTTCCAACTTACCACTGTTAATAAAGAGCAAACATTAACACTGAACTAATTTTTCAGCATTTCTTCCCAGTGAACATAGTGGTCTGAATGCTAAAATGGGATATCAGTACCACTATAGTGGCAGGACCCTGGAGACAATTATTTAACCTAAGGTCTTTATTCCCTCATCTGAAAACAGGTATGATAGCTATAGGATGGGCTTTTTGTGAGGATTTAACAAAATGATATAGTACCTAGCATAGGATGACATTAATGTTAATTTCTTTCAAGGAGTTTATATTATGCATTCAATGTTTAAGTGACCCCCAAATTTCTATGTTGAGGTTCTAATCTCCCAGGATAATAATTATGGATGTGAAGTTCTGGGAGGTAATTAGGTTTAGATAAGGTCCTGCAGAAAGGAACTCATAACAAGATCTGTGCCATTATAAAAGGAAAACAGCTCTCCCTCTCTCTCTCATATCTCCTCCCCACACACAGTCACCAGAGGAAAGTCCAGGAAACCACACATTAGGAATATAGCCATCTACAAAGCAGGAAGTAGGCCCTCATTAGAACTCTAAGATGGCACACTCATAACAAACTTCAGAACTGAGAAAATACCTGTTTTTCAAACCATCCACTGAGGTATCTTGTTATGACAGCTTGAGTAGACTAGGAGTTTATTTTAAAATATCTTTTTAAAAAGAGACTTTGGAAAGAAAATAATTTTCATGTCCTCCCAATATGCCATGGATTTACAAATCTGCCTCCTCAAATACAGTACCCACTAACATAAGTTACTGCAGAACACAATTACAACATTATGAGATTTACTGGTATATGTCTATTGATTTTCCAATTTGGCCAAAAGGGAGAGAAAATCGGATAAGAACAGAAAGCTACACTGAATACATTTTTCTGGCCCTTGTCAATTATCTTTCCAGGTAAATATTTTGTAGACATCAATAGTAAACACCAAATAACTATACTGTGGGCAAAATAATGACAAAGAATCAATGAATGACAATAAGAATTCTCAAAAGTTAATCCAACCAGTCCTTCTCTTCACTAGTTCAAAGAAAATGGCAACATTATAGGTTGTACCCTAGCCAAGTTTTCTGTTATAGGCAGTTTGTACTTCATGATTGCTACATAAAGCACATTTTAAATGCCATTAACTTGTTGCTTACCTTCAGAATTTAAAATAAAAAAGTCATCATTGTTTTATAATACATATTCTCAATAACTATTTTCTATTTAAAAGTTCAAGCTAAAATTACTCACTTAAAATTCTAAAGAACCTAAAATTATTATTTATTTCCATGTAGAAAAGGAGTGACAATTTATAAAATATTTTTTTAAAAATCCTAGAGAATATTTTATGAGTTCGATTTAACATGTAATAGATCTTTTCCAAAATGAAGCAACAAATTAAGTATTTCTCACCCTGGAAGTATAAATTCTATGTAGAAAAAGCCAGGATATGACACTATAATTTTATGAAAACTAGGAAATAGCAATAAATATTTAAAATAAAACACCTCATATATATTCAACATTAATAGACAATGATAAAGAAAATGGGCAAAATGAGTTTTCACAGATAGTTTTCTAATATTAAGGGACATTATTATGTTCACATTTGAATCACTTCCTTTGTTGTCATTATAGTTCTAAGTTCAAAATAAAATATTCACACTGCTTTTCAGTTAGTACTACTTCATCAATGAAGAATATGAAGGAAAATGTTATATTAAAAATAAGGGAGAAAAAGGCATGCATTGATAGAACAAAGAAAATGATTTTATAGTCCAGCTCTTGCCACCAAAATTGTAGGACTGACTCAGTATTTGAAAATTAAACATATCAACAGACATACATAAAAACCTGCTTGGTCAACACAACTGTGCTACAGAGAAAAAGTTTATATTTTCTTTATTTTATGAAACTAATGATGTGTTAGAAAGAGTTTAGGTGGACAGGGTTATCACACATATTGGATAAATTATTCTGATTTTATCTTTCCTTACTCTCTTTCTTTTGTTCTTCTGGTAAACAGAACATATGACAGTCTACACTATTTTAACTATCTAACAATGAAAGTACTTCATTGGGTCTGAACCAAGGAGGAGAGTAAATTATACACTTTATAAGTGCTTATTTTAGTTATAGGGAAATTAAGACATTAATAAGACTTATTTGTAGCTTCAAGGAAGATTTTTAGATCAAATAAAATCCCATTTTGTCCAATGTGTTAACAAAGTTGGTCTAAAGCACAGTAACTCTGATTTGTTATTCTGTTCATCTTGCACTAATAATTTTCTAAAGAAATCCTTCAACAAACCCCCCCAAATAATATAAAGTTTGAAGAGAGAATTATCCGTCTTTAAGTCAAGCATTTTCTGATAATTGACAGAAGGTCCAGCTGACTACACTTTGCTGAGCCTAGAAATGACCAAGATTCAAAACAAAATTGCTACTTCTGTGTCTAGAAAATTAAGACACAGGCTAAGAGGCAATGGAAACAAAACCAGTGCGATGTCTTCGGTAGACATATTCACAGGAAAAAGAGGCGCCATGTATTTCAACCTAATATTTTTGCCATTTTTGCAGAAGAAAAGCTAATTATTAGTGGTCGTGGAACATTCTAGGTCCCAGAAAGGAAAGGATGGGAGAAAAAGAGGAGTTCAAAGCAGTTCACAGTCAGAACAAGCTCAGGTATCCTATCATTAGCAAAGGTTTCCAAAGCATACCCCCCAAAAAATATGGGTGTAAGTGGGGTAGGAGAAAGGGACGCCACAAAAGAGTTGATGTGGCAGTATGGGGGTGATGGGAGGAAGAGAACCTGGAGCTAGCCACCCGAGTTGGGGTGCAGAGGAATCGGGCCCAAAGATGCCCGAAACAATAACTGGGACCACACAATGCTTGCCACTCCCTCCCGTGGTTCTTTGGGTGTCTCACATTTCTTCCACCTCTGGCCCACTCCTCATGCGAGGGCTCCTCTTGCTTCTCTATGTGCCCACCCTCCTACAGCCTCAGTGTCTCCCAGAAGCTGGAAGAGCAGCGGCCATCACCTCCTCACCCACTTCCTGTGGACCCGTGACCCTTCTTTCCCCCCAGGAGGCGATGGAGCAGAGCGACCTGCGGCCCCAACCCCTACCCCGCCTAGAGGACCTGTGTGTCTCAGGGGACTTTCCGCCTCTTCCCCTCCTCTGCCTCACGGGTATACCGGCCTCCCCTGGAGACCAAAGCCGCAGCAAACGACAGAGGCGGTGGCCAGATGGGTCCCCCGGAGGAGCAGGAGACACAACCACCCACACCCTACCCAAGCCCCAGAAATGCCCGGGCAGTCCGAGGCAGCGCCCGACCACATGGGCGACCGGCATGCGGAGGCTCAGTGCTGTGCCACAGCCCTCACTTCGAGCTGAGACTGACCATCCCTGCACCACCTTCTGCGCCAATTCCCGTGCACCCTCTTGCCCCAGGGTAGCAGGGACAGGGGACAGTACCGCCAACTTACCAATACGTATGGGACCGCGTCCATGGGGAGGCACGAATTGAAAGCGGCTCCAAAGACACACGCAAGGAAGGAGTGCAGGTCCATGTCCCAGAGCCCAGCAGCCCTGAAGCGCCTCTGTGGTGCAGGCCTCCCTCCGCTGCAGCTCTCCACTTCCCACCTGGTTTAAGGCCCTGGCTCCCTGTTCCCATGCACCCTAAGGCCCGGGCAGTAGGCACAGAGGACAGCACTACCCACTTGTCAGAACGTGCTGGGCCATGTCCCAGGTGGGGAGGGAAGCCTGACTGAGGCTCCCCTTCCTCTTGGACTGAGCCTGGGACACACAGAGTTGAAGGGAGCGGGGACCACAAAAGTTCATTGTGCATGCGTGACATTCTCCCTCCGCCTGCGGATGAACACCTCCACCTGTTCCCTCAAAACAGCAAGCCAGTGAAAGTAGACACTTCTGTGAAAAGGATTCAACCAGAGGCACAGAATGGAATACCAAAAAAATAAAATAAAATTAAATTAAAAAAGCAAAGAAACAGAAAAGTACTAAATGTACAACCATCTTAAAAGTTATAATCATAGAACATAAAGAATACACAAACTTGTGAATAAAAGAGCATGTTTCTTTCCCCTTCTTTTAAACTTTGTGTTATGATGCTGATGGAGTTTAATTAGAAAATTGTCTTTAAAGAGAGATATGAAAAATAGATTTTTTATATTCTTTATTTCAGTAAATCTAACAAATGTCCAAAATATACATTGTTATCCCTACTGAATGTGAAGGCAAAGGCACAGAATAATTAACAGTACAGGATGGACAGAATGGTCACACAGGTACCAGGCAGAAGATTCAGGTTTGGGGAAGGGATTCAAAGATCTTTGAAACCCAGACCCTGCCTTCTCTATTTGCAGGTCTTGGAGTTCCACATAATTTTTCCAGGACTCCAAATTTAACTTGAAAAGAGGAATGACAAATAAACATGCCCAGAATTTATATCCTCCAAGTCTTCCCCCTTACCAATCCTATATATGCCTTCTCTTCTTCCTCATGCAAGCATTAATATTTTCTTAACTAGATAGGAGCCCCAAATTAGTCCATTTTCTGTCAGTGACATTGTAAAACTGGGTTAGGGGAGTACATTCCCTCCAAATCTGTATTATCATGGTGAAATCATCTTAATAAATTTTAACTCTCAAATATTAGACTTACATAAATGTTGCAAAAATAGTTGAACAGTTCTTGTTTATCTCTCATCAGCTTCCAATGGCATTAATATTTTTGTCCCTTAAGTTAAAGCATCAATATGAAGAAATTTAGATTTGTGCATCCATCATCAAACCACAGATCATATTCCAAGTTCATGTATTCCACTAATAGTCTCTTGTTTCCAAGAGTCTAGGACACCATGACACATTTTTGTTATTTTTTGTACTCTCTTCCAATCTTGAAACAGTTCCTTAGTCTTTCCTTGCTTATTATGAGCTTGATTTTTATGAGTATTTTTATCAATTTGTTTTGTAGAATGTTCTTCAGGTGATTGGGCCTTATGTTTTCTCATGATTGGATTGAATGTATAAATGTTTTACGTAAACACCACAGACAAGATAACATGTCCTTCTCAATGCATTGCAGCAAAACGTCCATAATGTTAATAACTATTACTACTGGTGATGTTCATCGTGACTTTATGGTTACAATGACATTTTCTAGATCACTGTCTTTCATTTGTAGTTCATAAGTATTTAGGGATAGATGCTTTGAAACTATGATGATTGCCTGTTCTTTTCAAACTTTCACCTGCTACTCTTAGCATCCATTGGTAGAGCTTGGCTACAGCAACATTTTTGTGGGTGTTTGCCTGTTGGTTATTTTTGCTGAAGGCTGATTTGACTCTACAGAAGTTCAAGTGTATCTACATTGCACAAGATGCAAAGTTTTTCTTCCTCAAGTCTTCAGAACCTCTAAGGAATGTAAATGTATTTCTCTTATTCATTATTAGATTCCATGAAAAATGCAACTTATCTTCAGTCAATAATGTGTCTCACTTTCTCAGTCACCTAATTTTCTTTGGGACTAGAGTGTAATGAATGAAAAAGAAGACTCTGCATCTTGCACCATCTGAGACTATTTTCTACATAAATTCTTATGACCGAAGGAAACATCACCAGTATTCTTTTCAGTATGATAGATGATGAAAGATAAAAACTTATTGATTTTATTAGTTATACTTATGAATATTAAGCCTTTAATGCAACAAATTCAATTATGTATTAAAAAAAACTCTTCAGGCTCTACTTGTTCTTAAATATACTTGTTTTACCCTTTCTTAAGCTGAGTTGTATTTCAAAGGAAGCATAAAAATAGACTGAAATATTGTACTCTTTTACCATGAAAGAAAAAAATTTCCCCAAGCAAAATTTGGAGAATTAAATGATTAAAAGACCCCCATCCTCCTACTCTATCAAAGAAAAAGAGAGATGAAACTCATGGAGTAGACTTGGCTCTGCTTCTGTATCCATGGATGTCCCGGGAAAATCCTTAACTTCCTTAGATTTCCATTTCTCTAAAATTAAAGACAGATGATAGTAGCTAAGTAATCTCTAATATCTCATATTTCATGGAGCATCCAAAATGTTTTTATTCAATCTAATACAGGACAACTGTGAATTATATAGTTAAGAAAGTTCATTGATTTACCCAAACATGTTTTAATATAGTTTATTTATTATTTATACTACTACATATTTTATTTACCCCCTTGCTGTAAATTAATTCCAAATAAATTAATTCCAAAATAATTGCTTAGAACTTGTATATGAGCAGGTTTACTTTTATCATTTGCACTTTATGTATTCAATATCTTTTGAATTATATCAAGACAACAAAGAGCAGTGACCATGGCATATTTTAAGCATTCACAGTGAATTTTTTTCAATGTACATTAGTTTTTCAATTTGCCCATGCCAAATGGAACTCATGCAAAATTGTAGAGCAAGCAATTCAATATTACACAAAATTATATAATTTAACCTTCCCACTATTTTACTTCTTTATGAAGGTCCTTCTTTACCAGGAGCCACACATAAAATTCAGTGTATCTCAGCCATCACTGTGCTTTCAGAACTTGTCCAGTGCTGTCACTGTAGGCCTTCATAATAAGATTTGATGAATTCAGTGGAAGTCAACAGGAATGAGTGCAAGAACATCCTATTTAGATTTGAGAGATCTGAACATGGACTCAGAAAAACTGAGTTCAATCATTCAAATGTTATGCCATGGGACATAGGCTATTTGAATTTGATTTCTTAGCTAACATGAAAGGATTTAAGGAAAAGAAAGCTTCCCTAAGGAAACTGTGTGGATTAAACAATGGCATACTGAACTTCTTCTGCTATTATAAAGTATATCTTTATATTAAAGGAAAACCCTTCCACTGAATCAGAGAATTGAAGAATTTCTGAATTATAGAATGAGTGTACATCTAAAGTAAAGCAGAATCAGACATAAATTTTCCTATGTTCATATATAAATACACTACCAATGTAACTCCACATCATGTACAAGCACAAGAATGGAATCCTAATTAGAATAGTTATACCCCATGTATGTATAATATGTCAAAATATAATGCCATGTATATGCAAATAGAAGAAATTACAAAAAAAAGTAAAGCAGAAGTATAATAACTCCCAACACACAGTACAAGTAAGGGAAAAATGAGAAAAAATTTTCACAATGCCCCAGCTTATAAAAATGATTCTAATCTTAAAAGCTAGACCTATATTAATAGATTACAAACATTTTTTTCTAAAGTAGGCATTAGTTCTATACATAGGAATATACCTTGCACAAAATTAAGATCTAAAAAATGGGAGTGCACAGCTGAAACTTCCAAATTAATAGAGAGAGAGAGAGAGAGAGAGGGAGAGAGAGAGAAATAGAGAGAGAGAAAGAAAGAAAAATAACTTTCTATGAAACAAATGCACTCAGACATTATTCACATTCTTATTTGATACATAGCTGGATGTTCATCTTATCTACTGCATAGTACACTTAAACCAAACCTACTAAAGTATCCAGAAAACTCAATTAAAACCCAACTTTTATTTTATCCATGGAGATAAATACTGGAGAAACTGACTTACACATCTTCAAAGAAAACACATGGCAAATACCTCTATTCATCAGCCTGACAAGTCATTGAACAAATGTGCACAAACAACCCTGAACCCTTGATCATTTGGATAGAAAAAAATAAATATCTATAAATATATATGCATATATGTGTATATGTATATATATATATATATATTCTGCACATATATATAAAAGCAAAGTTTGCAAGTAGAAAACTGACTTATAAAATTAAGAGATTTAAAAAAAATTATTGTCAATTGTCTCTGGAAATATGAATAGCCAATGAGTAAAAATGAATTGAGTGAAGAAGCACCAGAAAAATATAATAAGAATTAAATGATCTTAGCCACATTAAATTTTAAATAAGATGGTTAATTAACAGAAGGAAGGAAGCAATATGTAATTAGTAATTACAAATGTAGTTAAAGCAAAAATCCCTAAAATCCAAAACAAGAAGAAAATGATAGAAAATGCAAAGCAATTAAGAGGTGTGGAGAATTAATCCATCTAAAAGGAAGTCTAGAAAGAGAACAAAGCAATTATCAACACGGTGGATATGATAGAGGTTGTTTTCCTGAACTTGAAAAAGCAATATTTTCAGTATGCACAAATCCACTTCCTTCAAAACAGAAGAAATGGAAAAAACTTGCTAAATAAGTCAGAATTCCATTGGTCATGATAATACTCTAAGGAAGATGAAATTTTTATGTAGCAAAAATCATGTGACATTTGTCTTCCTGTTTCTGATGTATTTCATTTAACATTATGTCCTCCATTCTGTTCATGCTGCTGCATATGACAGGTTTTCATTATTTTAATGACTCAATAATATCTTATTAATATATATATGTATATAACATTGTCTTTTTCCATTCAACCACCAATGAATAACTAAATTGACCTCAAATCATAGCTTCTGAGAATATCGCTGTAATAAACGTGCACATGTATCTCTTTATTATATTGATTTTATTTCCGTTGGCTACTTAGTAGTGGAATAGCTGGATTGCATGTTAGTTTTATTTTTAGTTTTTTGAAGAATCTCCACAGTTTTCCATAATGACTACTAATTTACATTTCCACTAATTTAAATTTCCACTTTCTCCACATCCTTGATAGCATTTTTTTGGTTGGTTTGTCTTTTTGATTATATCCATTCCAACTGGGTTCAGATGTTTTCTTATTGTGATTTCGATTTGCATATCCTTGATGAGTGGTGATGTTGAGTGATTTTTCATAAATTCATGGCCATTTCTTTATCTTCTTTCATGAGTGCCTAGTCAGTTCATTTGTTCATTTTACTGAATTTCTTTCTGTTGAGTTTATTAAGATCCTTGTATATTCTGGGTGTGAATTTTCAAAGGATAAATATTTTGTAATTATTTCATCCCATTCTACTGATGATCTCATCACTACTCCTTGTTTCCTTTGGTGTGCAAAAGATTCTTAGTTTGATGTGATCCCATTTGTCTATATTTTTTATTGCCTGTGTTGTTGGAGTCCTATCAAAAATAATTTTAAAAATAAAATCACCTGTAACAATGTCTTGAAGTATATTTTCATTATTTTTCTAGTTTCCCAATGTGTTTAATGGTTTTATATCTTACATTTAAATTTTGATCCATTTTGAACTGATTTTATACACTGAGTGAGAGTAATCTAGCTTCATACTTCAGCATATGAATACCTAAGGAGACTGTCTTTTCTCCAATTTATGTTTTGGGTGTCATTTTCAAAGATTAGTTGACTATCCATACATAGATTTACTTTTAGTTTCTCTGTTCTCTTCCATTGGTCTGTGTGTGTGTGCGTTTAGGCTAGTACCATGTTGTTTGGGTTAATATAACTTTTCAGTATATTATATTATGTTGCTTTCAACTTTATTCTTTATATTCAAGATTTCTTTGTCTCCTGAGGTTTTCTTGTGATTCCACATGAATTCTAAGCTTATTTTTCTTATTTCTGTGAAGAATGTTGTTGGCATTTTGGTGGGGACTGCATTTCACCTGCATGTGGCTTAGGTAAGACACACTAAGTCCTACCCCTTGCTCCCCACTGCTCTTGCAGTGGCTGTATTTGCCTCTCATCAATGTCTCAAGTACCAGAGTCAGTGATATTGAAAAATGCTATATTTATTTTACTTCTATAGTAGATTACTCCAAAACTAGTGTTTAAAACAACACAAACACATTTTCATAGAGTTGCATGGGAGAAGCCCGAGACCGGACTCATTGAACTACAGTCAATGTGCCAGCACAGATGTGTTCTCTACTGGAAGGTGCTAGGCCAAATCTGTTTCTTCATTTTTTCCAGTTTTTTTTTTTAATTTTAATTTTTATTTATTTATTTATTTATTTATTTATTTATTTATTTATTGTGCTGGAGATTGAACCCAGGGCTTTGTGTATGCCAGGCAAGCATTCTACCAACTGAGCTATGTCCCCAGTCCCACTTTTTCCAGCTTTAAATGGGAAATTGCAGTCCTTGAACCTTGACTGTTTTCCTCCATCTTGAAACCAGCAACCTTATAACTTTTTGATTAATCTCCCATGTTCACATCTACCATTCTGACCAATGCTTGGAAAACTTTTCTGTTTTTAAGGAATGGTGTTTTTAGATTGGGTCCACCTGGATAACAGAGGACAACATCCTTATATAAAGAACTTTAAAATTGTACACATAAGCAAAGTCCCTTTTGCCACATATGGTAACATGCTTACAGTTTGAAAAGGTAAGATTATTACCAAGCAAATTTCCTTTTTCCCCTTGAGTATTTTCTATCCCAAAACTACATTAAAAAAATTCTTTGTCTAGCCATACCTATGTATGTTGGGTAATGCCTGTGTAACTCCTGGTAGCTGATAATGGAAGTGGTCTCAGATTATTATGGTTCATCTTGAAGGTGACTTCCCTTGGATAACAGACTATAAGCTGAATAATCAATCAAAGGACATTTTTAGGATCTGTTTTAGGAATTATCATTATAGAAGAGGAGTGAAACAAGATAAGAATTGGACAAAGGAAGAGATCAGGCTGCTATCAAATAAAGAGCCTACAGAATGGGAGATCTTTGCCAACTGCTACTCTAACAGGGAATTAATATCCAGAATATATACAGAACTCAAAAAACTTAAAACCAAAAATAAATAAATAACCCAATTAATAAGTTGACAAAAAATAGATTAAATAGACACTTCTCAAAAGAAGAAATACAAATGGCCAATAATTATATAAAGAAAATTCAACAACTCTAGCAATCAGGGAAATGCAAATGAAAAGTACATTGAGATTTTATTTAACTCCAGTCAGAAAGGCAATTATCAAGAATACAAATAATAATACAAGAATACAAATAATAATAAATTTTGGCAAAGATGTGAGGGAAAAGTTAAACTCATACATTCTTGGTGGGACTGCAACTTAGTATCACCACTCTAAAGCAGTATGAAGACTCCTCAAAAAAAGTAGAAATGAAAATAACATATGACAAAGTTATCCCCCTTTTTGGTACACATACAAAAGATCTAAAATCAGCATATTGTAGGAAAGAAGACAAATCATTGTTTATTGTAGCAAATTCACAGCATTCAAGCCATGGAACCAGTCCAGAAGCCTATCAAAAATTTTTGAATAACAAAATACAGCATATATACACAATGGAGTATGACTTAGCTATAAAGAAGAATGAAACTATGGCATTTACTGGTGATTGGATGGCACTAAAGAATATCATTCTAAGTGAAGGAAGCCAGACTCAGAAAATCAAGGGTTGAGGGTTTTATCTGATATGCAGAAGCTAGTTCAAAATAAAGGAAAGAAAGAAAGAAGGAAGGAAGGAAGGAAAGAGAAAGAAAGAAAGAAAGAAAAGAAAGAGAGAGAGAAAGAGAGAAAGAAAAATGTGGGAGGATTTCATGAAAACAGAAGAGAGATCAGTTCAGTTCAGTAAGGGAATTGAGGGGGAGGAAGGCGGGATAGGCAAAGGGAGGAACAGTGGAATGAATCTGATCAAACTTTCCTATGTATATATATATATATATATGAATATAACACTGTGAATTTCATATATATATATAAAATATATGTACATATGTCTGTAATTCACTGATTTAAAAAGATACATAAATGGAAGTATCACTAGATTAGAGATAAGGGAATGGGGCACAGGATGGGAGGGAAAGGGAAGTCCTGGGGAGTGAATTGGAGAAAATTATATTCCATGTTTGTTGTATGATTATGTCAAAATGAATCCTAATATTATGTATAAATAAATGAACTAATAAAATCAGCATTAACTGATAGTGCATTGAAGGATTTTTTGAATAGAAAATATTCCTTTAGATAATCCTGTGTTAATCTGAAGACCAGTATTTTAAGTTATGTACATGACCAGTCATTGGATGCTGGATACCTGCTGGGAAGTGAGGGAGTCTCCCACCCAGAGGGACTTCCAGGGAGATATGGCAGCAGAGAGTCACTTGGCAGCAGCCCTCACTGCAGATTGGGAAATAAGTCCTTCTGTTTTCAGTGAGGATCTGAAAAGCTCAACACTGTATCCACAACTTCCTTCTGACCTTGTCTGCATATCCTCTTACATTGTAAACATTTTTTTCTTTCCCTGGTGTCTGCCCAACCCCCTCATACAACCATTACTAAAAATTATGTGCTTTTTGTTTAAATATGCCTTTTCCAGCTCCATTATATTCATTCTGTTAACAAATCCTACCAAATTAGTTCTGTCTCATTTCAGCCTCAATGGACTGGAATAAATTGTGTGGAGCTAAAATGTGTAATGTCATTTGTATGTGTGATATCATTTATCATTTTTCTGTTTTCCACAATAATTCTAATATCAGGTTGTCCCAATAATGGGATAGTAAAAAGGAATTCAGTACTTTACATGGCAAGTTACATGCATTAGAGAACCAGAGTTGAGAATTCACTTTCCCTTTCAATTACCTGTGCAGTGTGACACTGGTGGACTAATGTCCAAATTCTAACACTTGCTGTTTTATTAATTATTTTTTGTTACTCTTGTATGGCAAAAGTTCTTGACTTCATTTTCTTTCTTTGCAAAATCTGGGTAATGTTATCTTCCTCACAAGGTTTTTTTTTTAATTTTTTGTTGTGTTTAGATACACACAAGTGTAGGGTGTATTTTGACATACTATATAAACATGGAGTGCATGCCACTGTTTGTATGGTGAAAACCACAGTGATAGAAGATATGAGTCACTATGACAGGCACATAATAACTGACCAGGACATTTTATTCTGTACCTCTATTTTATTAATAGGTCTCCAATAATCTTTCATAAAAATTCTCCCATATATATGCCACCATGATCACAGTCCCATTTGCTTAATACAGTATATATTTTCATAAGCCTATAAATATAATATTTTGAAAATTTAAGATGCATAGGTATTTTAAGGAAAAAGTGATATTTTAGAAATAAAAATATACAGTATGTTTTCCACACTGTTGCAAGTCTACATGACCTTTAATTTTAGGAGCATATATGAATTTAGTATGGAAATAGATTGGAAACTGAATTTAAATTAGGAGCAAATAAGCAATTAATTATGTACAGTTATTGGCTCAATAGAGTGGCATGTAAATAAAAATTATTATATTTTAATTTTATATTTTAAAGTACACTTATTCCCAAACCACAAATATAATAATATAATTTGCCTAAAATTTCATATGTCTCTTGAACTGTTTTTTCAAAAAAATATTTTATAAGCATCAGATTATATCCATAACAATTTTCCCCAGAAAAAAATATGCATATATACAGAATTTTGAAGACCATTTCTGAAGCACATAAAAACTTCAAAGTAGAACCTTAGACTTTTACCCATGACTTACTAACTTTTTAAATAACTCATAGTCTTCAAAAAGAAGTTTTCTTAATTCCTCATAATTTTTTTTGTCTCTTTCTCCCTTAAATAGGAAACCCTATATGAAAAAGAATTCACATTTCAGAAATACTTTCCAAATATCAGGGAAAATTAAGCACACTACATAAGATCACTTTAATCAATAATTTATCCCTTCTTATCATCTAACACAATAAGGTGGATATGAATATAAATCTCATTTCCATAAATAATAACATAATCATTTTCAAACATGTAGGATTGAAAACAATCATAGTGACTGAATTTTGTATTCACCAATTTAGAATAAATATTAAAAATAACTTTTTAAGAAATGAAGATAACATTATGCTTCCTTATAATAAGATAGTTTGATCTAAATTTAATAAAAACTTGCAACTTATAACTATTTTCATCTACTCATTTGAATGAATTCATGGGAAAGCAAATTAAATTATATTGACTTTAGGACTTTAAATATACACATGTACTTGTGGTAAAGTGAATCAGAACACAGAGAAAGAAGAACAACTACAATGAATGAATGATGCTGTTGCTGAAGGAAAATATATAAAAAATGAAGGAGGTATCTTCAAACATGGAACAGATCCCAGGAACATCATGATGATCATCTCTTACACTTATCCCATCTAAGACATCAAAAAGTTTGGGCCCAAGATTGGGGATGCAAACCAGTGATAGACTGCCTGCCTACCATGCACTAGGTTCTGGGCTTCATCCCAAATACTAAAAAAAAAAAAAAAAAAAAAGAATCCAGCTCTATAATGCCTTAGTATCTAGGCAAATATGTAGTGTAAGCTGAAGGAAGAATAATCCATAAGTGATAGAACTGTTTTTACTCAACCCTTAGTAGGTTAAATGTGTGCTGAGTTAAAGGATATGATGGTTTAGCTGAAGAATGAAAGTTAATGCAGAGAAGCATGCATTTAAATATGTAAATGTACATAACACCAAATATAACTTTCATAGTGTATTCAGTAGAATTGAAACTGTTGGATATGGGTTCACAAATTGTGAACATAGGTTGCATTATGAAGGATGGTTAGGTAAAGAATAATAATCTATATATTTATGAAAAGACTTATATTACAGTAGACCAACTAAATGAAGATATGCTTTCAAGGTAAATTCATGTGTTGTGTAGGTTTAATGTCAAACTACATATTTATTTAACTGTAGATGACCATAAAAATTGTACTGTTGCTGGATCCAAGATGGCAGACTAGAGGGTGACTGCATCTCCTGTCGCTCCAGAATCCAGGATTCAAGAAGGGGAGGCATTGAGAGACTCCGACTAAAATAGAGCCACGGGTTGAGTCTCCCCCACGGGGTGAAGCTCGACCTGGGTGCCAGGCCCAGATAGGGGCAGCTTCTCAGAGCAGGGCAGGGCAGTTAGAGTCTTCCCCAGGTAGCCCTGCTCCCTCTGGTGGTGGGCTCCTTCCACATGGCCAGCTTCATGGAGCAGGACCCCCAGTGAGAGCCTTTCTGCACAGAACCAGCTCCAATTCCTGGAGTCAGTGGCAAGCTCCAGCCCACAGGCAGCTTCAGGGACCAGGACAGGGCAGCCAGGAAATTCCCCAAGAAGTCCTGCTCCCTTCAATGGCAGGCACCTTTCAAGGTTAGCTACTCGTAGCAGACTGCCCAGTGAGAGACTTTCTACATAGAACCAGCCACAAGTCCCAGAGCCAGCGGAGAACATGGACCCACAGACAGCTTCAGGGACAAGGACAGGGCAACCAGGGACCTCCCCAAGCAGCGCTGTTTCATCTGGCAGCAGGCTCCTTTCACGGCCAGCTTCTCGGAGCAGACCGCCCAGTGAGAACCTTTCCGCACAGAGCCAGCTCCAATTTCTGGAACCAGTAGGGAGTAGGGGCAGCTTTCTTCAGAAGCACTGTATTATCAACTTCCTCCAAGAATTCAGGCTACTGAAGGCTGGGAGGTGAGATACTGGAAATCTACAGGGACACTATAAGCCAATAGAGGAAATCTGCAATATCTCAGAGTCCTACTGACATCTGACCAATATGAGAAAACAAGGGAAGAAAATGTCCCAAACAAACCTAGACACTATATCAATAAAACCCAATGACAGCACAGCAGAAGAAATGTCAGAAAGGGAGTTCAGAATGTACATAATTAAAACAATCAGGGAAGCAAACAAGGTGATGAAAGAGCAAATGCAGGTATTGAAGGAGGAGATGAAAGAGCAAATGCAGGCATTAAGTGATCACACCAATCAACAGTTAGAGGAGCAAATACAGGAAGCAAGAGATCATTTCAATAAAGATTAAGAGATACTGAAAAAAAAAACAGAAATCCTTGAAATGAAGGAAATAATAAACCAAGATAAAAACTCCATAGAAAGCATAACAAATAGGATAGAACACCTGGAAGACAGAACCTCAGACATTGAAGACAAAATATTTAATCTTGAAAAAAAAAGTTGAACAAACAGAGAAAATGGTAAGAAATCATAAACAGAATCTACAAGAATTATGGGATATCATGAAAAGGCCAAATTTAAGAATTATTGGGATTGAGGAAGGCTTAGAGAAACAAACCAAAGGAATGAATAATCTATTCAATGAAATAATATCAGAAAATTTCCCAAATCTGAAGAACGAAATGGAAAACCAAGTACAAGAGGCTTATAGGACTCCAAATATACAAAATTACAACAGACCCACACCAAGGCACATTATTATGAAAATACCTAACATACAATATAAAGACAGAATTTTAAAGGCCAAGAGAGAAAAGAATCAAATTACATTCAGGGGAAACCAATAAGAATATCAGCAGATTTTTCAATCCAGACCCTAAAAGCTAGAAGGGTCTGGATCAACATTTACCAAGCCGTGAAAGAAAACGGATGCCAACCAAGAATCTTATAAACAGCAAAACTTACTTTCAGATTTGATGACGAAATAAGATCCTTCCATGAGAAACAAAAGCTAAAAGAATTTTCAAAAAGAAAGCGGGCATTACAAAATATTCTCAGGAAAATATTCCATGAGGAAGAGATGAAAAACAATGATGCAATTCAGCAACGGGAGGAACTAGTCTAAAGGAATAGCCAAATAAAGGAGAAACCAAATCATGTCAAAAAAAAAAGAAAAATGAGTCAAACGACCTGGAAATACAAACCATATCTCAATAATAACCCTGAATGTTAATGACCTGTATTCATCAATCAAAAGACATAGACTGGCAGATTGGATTAAAAAGAAAAATCCAACAATATGCTGCCTGCAAGAGACTCATCCCATAGAAAGAGATACCCATAGACTAAAGGTAAAAGGATGGGAAGAAACATATGATGCACACAGACACAGCAAAAAAGCTGGAGTATCCATCCTCATTTCAGATAATGTGGACTTCAAACCAAAGTTAGTCAGAAGAGCTAAAGAAGGACATTACATACTGCTTAAGGGAAGCGTAAATCAGGAAGACATAACAATCATAAATATCTATGCCCCAAATATAGGCTCATCCATGTATGTCAAATAAATCCTTCTCAATTCCAGAAATCAAATAGAACAAAACACAATAATACTAGGCAATTGTAACACACCCCTTTTACCAATGGATAGATCTTCCAAACAAAAATTGAATAAAGAAACCATCAATCTCAATAACACAATAAACAATTTAGACTTAATGGACATAAATAGAATATACCATCCAACAAAGAACGAATACACTTTCTTCTCAGCATCACATGGATCCTTCTCTAAAATAGACCATATTTTATGCCACAAAGCTACTGTTAGCAAATGCAAGAAGATAGAGATACTACCTTGTACTCTATCAGATCATAGTGGATTGAAATTAGAAATAAATGAGAATAAAATACAGAAACTTCTCCAATACCTGGAGATTAAATACTACACTATTATATGATGAATGGATAACAGAAGACATCAGGAGGGAAATAAAAAAATTCTTAGAAGTAAACGAGAACAAAGACACATCCTATCAAAATCTCTGGGACAATATTAAAGCAGTACTTAGAGGAAGATTTATTTCATGGGGCGCATTCAAAAAAAGAAGTAGAAATCAACAAATAAACAACTTAACACTACAGCTCAAAACACTAGAAAAAGAAGAGCAGACCAATACCAAAAGTAGTAGAAGAAAGGAAATAGTTAAAATCAGAGCCGAAATCAATGAAATTGAAACAAAAGAAACAATCAGAAAATTAACAAAATAAATAGTTGATCCTTTGAAAAAATAAACAAAATTGATAAACGCTTAGCCACATTAACAAAGAGAAAGAGGGAGAAAACTCAAATTACTAAAATTCGAAATGAACAAGGAAATATCAAAACAGACACGAGTGAAATACAAAACATAATTAGAAGCTATTTTGAAAATCTATACTCCAACAAAACAGAAAACCACGAAGACATCAACATGTGTCTAGAGACATATGAATTACCTAAACTGAACGAGGAGGACATACACAACTTAAATAAATCAATTTCAAGCAATGAAATAGAAGAGGTCATCAAAAGCCTACAAACAAAGAAAAGTCCGGGAACAGATGGGTTCTCAGTCGAGTTCTACAAAACCTTTAAAGACAAGCTCATTCCAATACTCCTCAAAGTATTCCATGAAATAGAAGAGGAGGGAACCCTCCCAAACTCATTCTATGAAGCCAATATCACCCTGATACCTAAACCAGACAGAGAAACATTGAGGAAAGAAAATCTCAGACCAATATCCTTAATGAACATCGATGCAAAAGTTCTCAACAAAATTTTAGCAAATCGCATACAAAAATATATTAAAAAGATAGTGCACCATGATCAAGTGGGTTTTATCCCAGGGATGCAATGTTGATTCAACATCCAGAAATCAATAAATGTTGTTCACCATATCAACAGACTTAAAGTCAAGAATCACATGATTATTTCAATACATGCAGAAAAAGCATTCAATAAAATACAGCACCCCTTCATGCTCAAAACACTAGAACAAATAGGGATAGTGGGAAAATTCCTTAATATTGTAAAGGCCATCTATGCTAAGCCCATGGCTAATATCATTATAAATGGTGAAAAACTGAAAGCATTCCCCCTAAAAATTGGAACAAGGCAGGGATGCCCTCTTTCACCACTTCTATTCAATATCATCCTTGAGACTCTAGCCAGAGCAATTAGACAGACCAAAGAAATTAAAGGGATACGAATAGGAAAAGAAGAACTCAAACTATCCCTATTTGCTGATGATATGATTATATTCTTAGAGTAACCAGGAAATTCCACCAGAAAACTTTTAGATCTCATAAGTGAATTCACTAAAGTAGTGGGATATAAGATCAATGCACATAAATCTAAGGCATTTTTAGACATAAATGATGAATCTTCAGAAAGAGAAATTAGGAAATCTACCCCATTCACAATACCATGGAAAAAAATAAAATACTTGGGAATCAATCTCACAAAAGAGGTGAAAGACCTCTACAATGAGAACTACAGAACACTAAAGAAAGAAATTAAAGAAAACCTTAGAAGATGGAAAGATCTCCCACGTTCTTGGTTAGGCAGAATTAATATTGTCAAAATGGCCATACTACCAAAAGTGCTATACAGATTCAATGCAATTCCAATTAAAATCCCAATGATGTACCTTACAGAAATAGAGCAAGCAATTATGAAATTCATCTGGAAGAGTAAAAAACCCAGAATAGCTAAAGCAATCCTTGGCAGAAAGAGTGAAGCAGGGGCTATCGCAATACCAGATCTTCAACTCTACTACAAAGCAATAGTAACAAAAACGGCATGGTATTGGTACCAAAATAGAAAGGTTGATCAATGGTACAGAATAGAGGACATGGACACAAACCCAAATAAATACAATTTTCTCATACTAGACAAAGGGGCCAAAAATATGCAATGGAGAAAAGATAGCCTCTTCAACAAATGGTGCTGGGAGAATTGGAAATCCATATGCAACAGAATGAAACTAAACCCATATCTCTCACCATGCATGAAACTCAACTCAAAATGGATTAAGGAACTCAGAATCAGACCAGAGACCTTGCATCTTATAGAAGAAAAAGTAAGTCCAGAGCTTCAACATGTCAGCTTAGGACCAGACTTCCTCAACAGGACTCCCATAGCACAAGAAATAAAAGCAAGAATCAATAACTGGGATAGATTCAAACTAAAAAGCTTTCTCTCAGCAAAGAAAACTATCAGCAATGCGAAGAAAGAGCCTACAGAGTGGGAGAAAATCTTTGCCAATCATACTTCAGATAGAGCACTAATCTCCAGAATCTATAAAGAACTCAAAAAAATCTACACCAAGAATGCAAATATTCCAATTGACAAATGGGCTAAGGAAATGAATAGACACTTCACAGAAGATCTACAAGCAATCAACAAACATATGGAAAAATGTTCAACATCTCTAGTAATAAGAGAAATACAAATCAAAACCACCCTATGATTCATCTCACCCCAATTAGAATGGCGATTATCAAGAATGCAAGCAACAACAGGTGTTAGTGAGTTTGTTGGGAGAAAGGTACACTCATCCATTGCTGGTGGGGTTGCAAATTAGTGCAGCCACTGTGGAAAGCAGTGTGGAGACTCCTTAGAAAATTTGGAATGGAACCACCATTTGACCCAGCTATCCCACTTCTTGGCCTATACCCAAAGGACGTAAAATCAGCATATTACAGAGATACAGTCACATCAATATTCATAGCTGCTCAGTTCACAATAGCCAGATTGTGGAACCAACCTAGATGTCCTTCAATTGATGAATGGATAAAGAAAATGTGGTATATATATACAATGGAATATTACTCAGCCATGAAGAATGATAAAATTATGGCATTTGCAGGCAAATGGATGAAATTGGAGAATATCATGCTAAGTGAGATAAGCCAATCTCAAAAAATCAAAGGACGAATGATATCACTAATAAGTGGATGATGACACATAATGGGGTGGGAGGGGTTAGAGTTAGGGTTAGAGTTAGGGTTAGAGAGGGGGGCAAGAATGGAGGAAGGAAGGACTGTATAGAGGGAAAAGAGGGATGGGAGGTTTGGGGAGGATGGGAAAAAATAACAGAATGAATCAAACAACATTACCTTATGTAAATTTATGATTACACAAATGGTATGCCTTTACGCCATGTACAAACAGAGAAACAACATGCATCCCATTTGTTTACAATTAAAAAAAATAAAAATTAAAAAAAATTAAAAAATGGCATGGTATTGGAACGAAAATAGACAGGTTGTTCAATGGTACAAAATAGAGGACATGGACACAAACCCAAATAAATACAATTTTCTCATACTAGACTAAGGTGCCAAAATATGCAATGGAGAAAAGATAGCCTCTTCAACAAATAGTGCTGGGAAAACTGGAAAACCATGTGCAACAGAATGAAATTAAACCCCTATCTCTCACCCTGCACAAAACTCAACTCAAAATGGATTAAGGACCTCAGAATCAGACCAGAGAACCTGCATCTTATAGAAGAAAAAGTAGGTCCAAATCTTCAACTTGTTGCCTAAGGATCAGACTTCCTTAACAGGAATCCCATAGCACAAGAAATAAAAGCAAGAATCAACAACTGGGATAGATTCAAACTAAAAAGCTTTCTCTCAGCAAAGGAAACTATCAGTAACGTGAAGGGAGAGCCTATAGAGTGGGAGAATATCTTTGCCATTCATATTTCAGATAGAGCACTAATTTCCAGTATCTTTGAAGAACTGAAAAAACTCTACACCAAGAATACAAATAATCCAATCAACAAATGGGCTAAGGAAATGAACAGACACTTCACAGAAGATGTACAAGCATTCAACAGATATATGAAAAAATGTTTAACATCTCTAGTAATAAGAGAAATGCAAATCAAAACTATCCTAAGATTCCATCTCACCCCAATCAGAATGGCGATTATCAAGAACACACACAACAATAGGTGTTGGCAAGGATGTGGGGAAAAAGGTACACTCACATTGTTGGTGGGGTTGCAAATTAGTGCACCCACTCTGGAAAGCATTATGGAGATTCCTCAGAAAGCTTGGAATGGAACCACCATTTGACCCAGCTATCCCACTCCTTAGCCTATACCCAAAAGACTTAAAATCAGCATACCAAAGAAATACAGCCACATCAATGTTCATTGCTGCTCAATTCACCATAGCCAGATTGTGGAACCAACCTAGATGTCATTCATTTGATGAATGGATAAAGAAATTGTGGCATTTATATATACAATGGAATATTACTCCACCATAAAGAATGATAAAATTATGGCATTTGCAGGCAAATGGATGAAATTGGAGAATATCATGCTACATGAGATAAGTCAATCTCAAAAAACTAAAGGACGAATGATCTCGCTGATAAGCGGATGAGGACATATAATGGATCGTGGGAGGGGTTAGCATTAGGGTTAGGGTTAGGGTTAGGGTTAAGGAGGGTGGTAAGAATGGAGGAAGGAAGGACTGTATAGTGGGAAAAGAGAGATGGGAGGGGTGGGGGGAAGGGAAAAAATAACAGAATGAATTGAACAACATTACCCTATGTACATTTATGATTACACAAATGGTATGCCTTGACTCCATGTACAAATAGAGAAACAACATGTATCCCATTTGTTTAAAATTAAAAAAAAGAAAAAAAAAGAAATTAACTTGTAAGTCTCTACGTGGTCAAACTAATAAAATATTAATGTTTAAAAAATAAATTGTACTGTTGAAAGTGAAAAAGGAGTGGGTGAATAGCTCATCCTGTAGAGCACTTACTGAGCGTGTGCAGGGATCCGTGTTTGAATTCCCAGCACCTGGGAGAAGAACAAATAAGCGAAAAGTGAAAAAGGAATTCTATGGTTTTGACTTGCTGAGGAAAAATTTAGGAATGTGGTAGCCAAAATCTATCTCAATTTTATTTACTGTATTTCAAAAAAAGAGGACTACCTTCAAAGATTGATATTTCCCCATTTTAAACAAATAAAGGAGGCAGAGTTAGAAAATTATAAACATGTGCTTTCATTATTTATATAATTAACAAATAATATATCAAATTATATGAATGTATTTTTACTTGAAAATGTTAAATTTTTATTTTATTATATTTATGAAATTCACCCTGATATATTTTATGTGTTTTTTAATATTCAGAAATTTTGTTTTCTTTCTGATGGAAGCAAACACTAAAGATGTAAGTAGCAAGGCTGACAGCATAAGGGGAGGGTCTCTTCTTATTGTAGAGTTGTACTGCTGTACATGTATGTTTTATTTATATCAATTTATATATCAGAAGGTATGACACAGATTTCTGCTCTTATATCAGTTGATATATTTGGATCATTTATTGTATAGAAAACGTTATGAACAAATGTATTATGTAAATTTGTTTCATGAATTATCTTAAATAAGAGGTTGCTTATGAGAGGATTTTAAATGTGAGCATTGGTACCTTACATACAATGATCAAGGATGAAACAGGGAATAATCCTCACTTAGTTTCAACCTTCCTCTATTTACTTTTAGAGAATTTAAAGAGCAAAAATTTAAGACTGGCTTTTCATCACTTCCATGTAATGGATACTGAATGAGCAGTTGCTGATGGATTTTCAAGCATCTGTAACCATGGCACTTTGCCAATATTTTCTCTTCACCTCGATTTTGTTTCACCTGCAGTTCAACATTTATTCATGTTCTTTTATATTGAATTTTTAATTCTCTTATTGAATCAGCTCAAGTAGTACAAAAAACTATTTACCCAACCCTAATTTCCAAATGAAACTCCTAGTATATATCTAGTTCATATTATTCACTGTAAGACATGTGGAAATATGCATGTATGTATGTATATGTATACAACTGTGTAAATTTATACCTGCACACATATTTTAAAAATGAAAACTACTGTTGTACAGATATTGACAAAATCCTTGAAAGCATTATGTACTTTTTTAAAATGTTACTATCGTTAATCTTTGTTGGGCTGTGTGGTAATTATATATTTTGTGTGTTTTTGTGTCTAAGGATATATTTTACTCATCCGTTCATTCATAAACTGAAATTTGTCCCCAACTATTATGATATTGTAAAAAAATAGTAAGCATTATTACACATATCTTGTGCACCTAAGCTGCACTTGTGTTGTTTGGGCAAAACAAAATTCTTAATTTGATGTGTGCCAAAAAATCAGATCTTACATATAATGTCCTTTCTGTCTATGATCCTTGGTCAAAATTTAAGGAATCTTTGCATGAAGACGTTCTTTCACATGTATTACCATCTTTTCTCCTAACTAGTCTGTTTCCACTCATGCTGCAGATCCTATCTCAAGTATCACTTCCGATGTTCTTGTTTATTTCTTCTACATTATTTTCTTATAAAACCCCATATCCATCCTCCATCTTTCTTGAGCTTTTCAGAGAAACACACACACACACACACACACACACACACACACACTCTACATATATATATGTATGTATACTTTTAAAATTTATTTCTATCTCCTTTACATACTATAACCTTGATTAGCAATAAAACTTTCATTTTTGCTTGTAATAACACTTTAAATTCAAATGAATGTCCATCACAAAGTAGGTGATTAAGAACTATTTTTGTCAATGAAAAAATTAACAAATGACTTTAATGAGTTTTAAAATCATACATGAATTTCATTACTTTGAATTTTTTGATTGTGAGGAAATTCATATATTTCCAATATGTATGCAAGTTTTCTTCCAATTTTCATAAATTATAGAATTTTGACTTATCAAAGTTTTTATGTGTATCTTTTTGCTGTTGTGACACGTTACTACAAATTTATTTCTTAAAACATTAAAAATGCATTATCTTATGGTTCTGAAGGTTTGAATTCTGAAGAGAATACAGGATGGAAACCAGGTTTTCAGCATGGTTGTATATCTCTGGAAGACTTCAGAGAAACCTATTTCTTTGCTTAGTCCAAATTCTAGAGGTCATTTTGGGTCCTTGACTTACGACCCCTTCTTCAACCTTGGATAGCCACGAAGTTAAATTGTGTTGTTTGATGTATTCTGCTATTCTGACTTTGCCCTCCTTGCCTCTCTCTTACTAAGAGCATTATAATGTGACTGCACTATATCTTTCCAGATATTCCAAAATAATGCTCCCATCTGAAGATTCTTAAGTACATGCATAAATGTAACATAGGATCTTGTATCATAGGTGTTCACAGGCTTCAGAGATTAAGGTATAGGCATTTTTCAGGGTTAGTATTTTCTCTACAAAGAGTATAATACATGTCTTGCCTCTGTGTGTGTGTTTTTTTTTTTGTGTGTGTGTGTATGTTTGTGCATGAACATGTGCAGATTTTCTTTACAGTCACTACTTGTGTGAATAAAATATTTGACAATCTTTATTATTGTAATTTTCTTTGCAATTAGTGTTCAAGACAGATGGATTCTAGGTTACTTAAATTCTTAGATTTTATGAATAGCCTCCTTTATTAATTTAAGCTGATCTTGAAAAATTTGAGTAAGTATGTATTCCCATTGCTGTGTCCTGCAGAGTGAGGGATCAGATAGCCACAAGGAGGTATGAGCTCACTGAGAAATTAAAAGTCTGAAATAATTTAATAGGAAATAAAATTTAAAAGGTCACAGGGAACGAGTTTCAACCTAGGGGCCAGGTAGGGGGATTCGAACTGATAGGTGCAATCTCTAATGAAGAGTGAGTCTCCCATGCTTTATTTATAGGCTGTAGGGAAGTTAATCCACTGGAGTCTTATCATTTGGGCAGTAACTCTTCCTCCTCCAGGCAGCTGGTGCCTCAGGGCTGCTTGAGCACACTGATATCTCTTTCCACCTGGGCCTGTCTGAAACAATAAATTCCAAGGCATCACAGAATTCTCTTTGAGCAGGACATTACTGGGACAATGGAAGAGTCTCAGGTCTGTGAGATAGCTCCCAGTGTTCACCAAGGGGCACACCTCCAGTTAGAGATGGCTGAGACAAGCCCACCTTCATCAGCAACTCCCAGCATATTCCACATACAAATGATCCTTTTATTCACATGATTCTTGTTATTCACTGAATCAATTGACAATTTTAAAATTAAATTTGAAGTGTTTGCTTAATCTCTTATTTTGCTTTTATCTAAAGCACCCTGTCCTTGTTTTATGATTGTGAACAACTCCCAAATTTCTGAAAATATAAATTAGGTATAGTTTCTTTTTTTTTACTTTATGCTTTTCTACTATCTTAAAAGTTGATTTATTTGTTGATGATAACTCCATTTCCCTGTCTTCATTTGCCTCATATATCTTGTGTTAATTCATTTTCCATTCATATAAATAATAGAGTGATCAGTAATGATTAGTAGTACTGAATGATTTGTAGAGAAAACTATTTGGTTTCCTTATAAAGCATTTTGTCATGAAATGTCACTACTAATGGCTAAAACCTGCTTGACATATACAAATCAGCTATGCTTAAGTGTGTGAGCTGTATAGATCATTTGAGAAGGACTGAAGTCACCAACCATACCAGTTTACCTTTCTTTCTAGCTTTAACATCTTTCTACATGGGAAATCATAGAAAAATAATTCATTTTATTTAGGGAGTTGATATTTCTAGCTATCCTTAAGGTAGGACCAAAACATGATAGAACTCTTTTGCTTAGAAGACAGGGAATTAGTCTAGTTAGTGTTATGGGACACAACTTAAGAACAGACCGATCACCACTGAGAAGTCCAAATTTGAGAGTCTTTATTAAGCTGCCTGGCTGACTGTCTCACACAATGCCCCAAAAAAGGCTTTTGGGAGTACAGCCCCAACCACAGGGTTGTAGGGGTTCTTATACCAAAAATCACATTAATCATAAGTGTTTGTTGCTATGATTTGAAATTACAAACTAACATCTTGAGATCATCAACAAAGAAAGAAGTAGGTCAAAATGACCCTTACCTAGGTACAAACTAAAGAATGGTTAGTAACATCTACACAATCACCATTCACATGGTACACTGTTTAAGAGCAATAGGAATCAAATGAGAGCAATTCTTTACTACATAGGAGTTGCCATTGTATATTATTAAACATGTAACACCAAGTAACTGATGATGGGCACAGAGGCTTTTCTCCTACCTTAAGGATACCTAGAAATATCAACTCCCTAAATAAAATGAATGATTTGTCTATGATTTCCCATAGGAGAAACTTATTTCCTATGTAACATGGAGTCTCAAAGCAAAATGGAGTCTGTTTAGTCATTTCCCTTAGAGTCTGGCCTATAACATTCTCATGGAGTCAGATTTCTCAGCCCATCACATTAGTCACCCCTTACAACAACAAATGGTTACTGCTGACTAATGATTTCTGGAAGTTTCTTGTCAATATTCATTTCTGCAGAAACCCTTTTATGTTCAGATATGATTTGTATGACTGTCTTCAGTTTTGTTGTTGAGTTGAACAAAAGAGCTCTTTATTTTATGGAAATTCTTCAATGTGAAATGTTGACTTTTCTAATTATTTAGTGTGCCACATAATTAAAGTTTCATATTTCCAAAGCATTTTTCTGGTAAAGTTCAGAGAAAAGGGACACTTAACCTCATACTTCCAATCAGAGAGTGTTGGATGTTAGGAGTTTCTAGGTGTACAATAAAACACAGATGAAGAACTCATGTTAATTGATACAAGATGAACCAGTTGAGGTGACAAGAAACATGAAAAATAACCCTTGAACTAAATGCTATCAAGGTAATAAACACAAGATGACATGTTTACAAAATACATGAATTCATAAAGCAAGGCTGAAGATTTGGGATTGTTATTACAGTAACAGTGTTTATATTGTGTACTGAACAGTATATATGATTTGAACATGCAAGGAATTAGCAGAAATTACCAGAAAGAAATGCTTCAAAATGAATGTCCTCATTAAAAAGCTAATATAATGCAATGTGTGTTATGACATGATAAGATATGTTTTAAAAAATAGTCTGGAAAATCTTTCAACTTTAATATTTATTTGCCACAAATAGAAT